>NC_067149.1:9876125-10093625 GCF_903995435.1 Acomys russatus
AGTGTCTTGTATCCCTGATCTCTCCAAAACTTTACACATGAATGGGTGTTGGATATTATCAAATGCTTTCTCTGCATCTAAAGAGATGAGTATGTGGTTTTGTATTTTCAGTTTGTTTATATGGTGGATTACATTGATGGATTTCTGCGTATTAAACCATCCCAGCATGCCTAGAATGAAGCCTACTTGGTCATGGTGAATGATATCTTTGATATGTTCTTGTATCCATTTTGCAAGTATTTTATAGAGTATTTTGCATCAATGTTAATCAGAGAAATTGGTCTGAAATTCTCTTTCTTTGTTGGGTCTTTGTGAGGTTTAGGTATCAATGTGACTATGGCCTCATAGAATGAATTTGGTAATGTTCCATCCATTTCTATCTTTTGGAGTAGCTTGAAAAGTACCGGTATTAGCACATCCTTGAAGGTCTGGTAGAATTCTGCACTGAAACCATCTGGCCCTGGGCTTTTTTTGGTTGGGAGACTATCAATGATTGCTTCTATTTCTATAGGGGAAATGGGACTAGTTAGCTTGTTTATCTGTTCTTCACTCAATTTTGGCAAGTGGAATTGATCAAGAAAATCATCCATTTCCCTTAGATTTTCAAATTTTGTGGCATATATGCCTTGGAAGTAGGATCTTATGATTCTTTGTATTTCTTCATTGTCTGTTGTTATTTTTCTCTTTTCATTTTTGATTTTGTTGATTTGAGTACTGGCTCTCTGCCTTTTAGTTAATTTGGCTATCAGTTTGTCTATCTTATTGATTTTTCTCAAAGAACCGTCTCTTGGTTTTGTTTTTGTTGATTCTTTAAACTGTTTTCTTTGCTTCTAATTTATTAATTTCAGCCCTGAGTTTGATTATTTACAGACATCTACTCCTCTTGAGTGTTTCTGCTTCTTTTTTTCCTAGGGCTTCCAGTTGTGTCATTAAGATGCTTATGTGCGATGTTTCCAATTTCTTTTTAAAGGCACTTAGTACTATGAATTTTTCTCTTAGCACTGCTTTCAATGTATCCCACAAATTTGGGTATGTTGTTCCTTCATTTTCATTGAATTTCAGGAAGTCCTTAATTTCTTTCTTTATATCTTCCCTGACCCAGGTGTCATTAAGTAGAGAGTTGTTTTGTTTCCATGTATGTATAGGCTTTTTGTTATTTCTGTTGTTGTTGAAGTGCAGCCTAAGACTATGGTGATCTGATAGGATACAAGGTATTATTTCAATCCTCTTGTGTCTGTTCAGGCTTGCTTTGTGACCTACTATGTGATCAATTTTGGAGAAGGTTCCAGTGGGTGCAGAAAATAATGTATATTCCTTTTTGTTTGGGTTAAAGGTTCTCTTGATATCTGTCAGATCCATTTGATTCATGGCATTGGTTAATGATGTTATTTCTCGGCTTAATTTCTATTTCAATGACCTATCCTTCAATGAGAGTGGGGTGTTGAAGTCTCCCACTGTTATTGTGTGGGGATCAATGTGTGGTTTAAGCTTCATTAATAAATCTTTTATAAATGTGGATGCCTTTGTATTGGGAGCATAGATGTTCAGAATTGTGATGTCATCTTGGTTGACTTTCCCTTTGATGAGTATGAAGTGTCCTTCCTCATCCCTTTTGATTAATATTGGTTGAAACTCTATTTTGTTATATATTAAAATGGCTATGTCTGCTTGCTTCTTGTGACCATTTGCTTGGAATATTTTTTCCAGCCTTTTACCCTGAGGTTTGAACTCACTCTTAATCAGATTGTTTATACCACCCAGAGCTACTCTCCCAGGATGTGATGTCATTCACAATGGGCTTAGCATTCTTACATCAACCAATTACCATGACAATTTCCCAGAGGCATGTCCCATAGACCTGGCAGATCTAATGGCTATTCTTCCATTGAAGATTCCTTCTCAGAGAAGCCCTGGCTCTACCAATTTGACAGCTAAAACTAACTATACCACTAAGTAAATGTATATAAAACAGTACATTGCTTACTCACCCACATTTTCTCTATGTCTACATCCATGCTGTCAAAAGGGAGGCCAGTATTTAATAATAGATTCTGTGTGAGTTGAAAAACTCATATCTGTCATGTGAATGAATGAATAAACACATAAATAAGTGAATTATGTTAGCAAATGCACTTTTATATAATTACACCTTAATAGTATATACTTTATGGCAGAGGTCCAGCCATTACCTTAGAGCTGTACACAGTTCATTTAAAGTATAAAGCCAACATTATTTATATACTATTCTGCTTTGCTGTTCTAAAATATAGCCAATCAGAGTAAAATATATAATTGCATTTTCTAAATGAGCATATTCTATTTTCATAACTAAATCTGTATCTCAAGATTTCTCTCTATTAGAAAGAGCCAGGCTCTGAGAAGTTTCTTCAAATGGTTTTAGGATCAGAACAGTCATTTCTTTCTGTCAGTATGTCTGAATCCTTCTGAGATTTTCCTTTGCATCTGTTAGTTGGTTCTAAAGTCCTACTGTCAGGTATAAAATTCTGCTTGATAAAGGCATATGTTTGGGAGAAAGTCAAGCCCCTCCCTTATGTGAGGATTTCATTTCAATTTTACATTTGTAGAAGAATTTCTCTCTTTAACTGAATATCCACTGCATGATTAGAGAGGAGACACTGGAGATTCTTCTATTCTATCTGCAAGGAGAAAATGCTACCTTCTAGTTATTCAAGAGGCATATTCTTGTACAAAATAAGTGTGGGGTCATAATAACTATTTAACACAAATATAAATAGAATGTCACCCAAACTCATACAGACAATAGAACAAACCATCAGTCACTGAAGAAACACAAGGGAAACTTGGTTGAGGAATGGCACCAGTGCTTAACTGCACTGCTACAGCTACTCCTGCTTCTGTTTACTTAAGAACCAGTAATAACACATCTCTTTCTGTCTCTCTGTCTTTGTGTGTGTGTGTGTGTGTGTGTGTGTGTGTGTGTGTGTGTGTGGTGTGGTGTGTACATTCCTGTAAGCACAAACACATATGCTTTTGCTAGTTCATGTGCACATATACGTGTATGCACGGGAAGGTTAAAATGTATCTTCAGGTGTCCATGGTGTTCACTATGTTTGACCTTGTGCTAGATTGTCCCCAGAGATCCTCCTGTCTCTTCCTTCCCAGTTCTGGGATTACAAATGTGGCCTACCATCCTCTGCTTATGGAATTCAAATCATGTGCTCATGCCTGGGGCAAATTCTGTATGACTGTGCTATCTCTCCATCTCTAGGCAAAATACCTTACACTGGATCTGTTGTATGTACAGATAAATTTCATTTCTGCTTTCTTACTTCTGTATGGTTTGAATTTTTGCAAAGAGCAAATGGGACTCACATAATGATCATATTCTCTTGTTTGAGGACAGGCGTCGTCTACATGTCATTGCACTTCTTAAAAAACGTACTTTGTTCTTGAAAAAGGAAATATTCCGGAATTAAAATATCATCATCTCCATTTGTTACTCCAGTACTTTGGCATTAAAATCAAATACATTTTTAAAAATATAATTGATTACAATATACTATTTTAGACACATAATTCTTCCTAAAAGAAGGACCGGATCTTTTGAAAAGAAGCTTCTGAAAATTAATGCCAGTTAACTAATCCAGCATATTACTCCAAAAACCTTTGTGACTGCTAAGAGCATTGCTAATGTAACATATCCCTCAGTCAATTGAGTCAACCACAGTTTCGAACTCTCATGGCTCCTCATTAGCTGAGGTTCCTGGACACCTTAAGGCAACACATTCTGTTGGGGGACACTAAAGTCACAAGTGCACATTCTGTTGGGGGACACTAAAGTTACAAGTGCACATTCTGTTGGGGGACACTAAAGTCACAAGTGCACATTCTGTTGGGGGACACTAAAGTCACAAGTGCACATTCTGTTGGGGGACACTAAAGTCACAAGTGCACATTCTGTTGGGGGACACTAAAGTCACAAGTGCACATTCTGTTGGGGGACACTAAAGTCACAAGTGCACATTCTGTTGGGGGACACTAAAGTCACAAGTGCACATTCTGTTGGGGGACACTAAAGTCACAAGTGCACATTCTGTTGGGGGACACTAAAGTCACAAGTGCACATTCTGTTGGGGGACACTAAAGTCACAAGTGCACATTCTTCTGTTAGGGGACACTAAAGTCACAAGTGCACATTCTTCTGTTAGGGGACACTAAACCACAAGTGCACATTCTGTTCTAACATCACACAACTGACTTGAAAATCAAAATTTGGAAAGAAGTAGGGTATAGAGATCACACACATTACAACCCGCGAATAGGAAGGATCAGGAGAAAAGACCAACCTATGCCAGGTTTGTCAAACTGTGAGAGTATGTGGGAAGGTCGTAGGACAACCTGCAGGAGTTAGTGCTCCCCTTCCACCCAGAGGAATCTGAGGGACACATGTCAGCTTCCCAGGCTAGGTGTCAAAGGCCTTTACCCAATGAACCATCTGAGTTTTAACAGTGGTGGATCTTTCATGATAACATTCTTACACACCTTTTAGCCCATCAGTAAAATGGAAGCAGGACAGTTGCCAGTTTCACAGGTACCTCCTTTGTTTTATTTAGGGCCTTTTGTAAACAAATGTCACAAAACGTAATTGATGACCTGACAAAATGAATAGATGGCTATTTCACATGTATTATTAATTTAACTTTCCAATATACATGAAAAGCATAAAAATTCTACCAGGGATTGTTTGAGATGGCAAACTTCCATGAGCTCTCCTTTCATGTTTCTGGTTTCACCTATTTTTAATAGATCATGTCATTGTTATTTTTTTCCATTTAAAGTACATTTTAGTTTTACACACCAACTTACATGTATTATAAATATTTTAGAGTTTTGAAATTTTTTTCAAACAAGTCCTTCACTTGCTTAGTTAGAGTAACTCCTAAATATTTTAAATTGCTGTGGCTAATGTGAAGGGTGTGGTTTTCCTAATTTCTTCCTCTGCAAGCTTGTCATTTATCTAGATGAGAGAAGCATGGGAGAATAGCAAAGTAGAAGCATCCAGAGGGTCCTAGAAACCTACAAGTAGAACATTATGATAGGCAGATTTGGGCCCAGGGGTCCCGCTCAAACTATGGCACCAGCCAAGGACAATACAGGCGCTAAACTTTAAACCCCTACCCAGATCTAGCCAATGGTCAGAACACTCTCCACAGTTGAGTGGAGAGTGGGGTATGACTTTCACATGTACTCTGGTGCCTCACATTTGACCATGTCCCCTGGAGGGGGAGACCTGGTGGCACTCAGAGGAAGGACAGCAGGTTGCCAAGAAGAGATTTGATACCCTATGAGCATATACAGGGGGAGGTAATCCCCCTCAGGAACAGTCATAGGGGAAGGGAATAATGGAAAAATGGGGGGGGGAAGAATGGGAGGATACAAGGGATGGGAAAAACATTGAGATGTAACAAGAATAAATTAATAAAAAATAAAAAATAAAAAAATAAATATTCTAGGTAGATAGTGACTAGCATGATTACATGTTCTTTTCTCAGATATTCATCCTCCTGTGTTTTTCTCACTCTCTCCTTCCTAATTAATATAGCCTCACTATGTTTTTCCATTTCCTCTTTCAAGTCACTTATACCTTTCTACTTCCTACTGCTCCCACACCAACTCCATTCTCACCTGGGAAATGGTCATTTTTTACATTCCTGGTTTTTGCAATTACTGCAAGATATAGTTTCACATATGAGTACATACATACTCAAATTTGGAGTTAGGAACCTCAGAAGAGAGAGGATGCAAGGTTTGTCTTTCTGTGTCTGGGTTAGCTCAGGCAGCATGAATTTTTCTAGTTCCATTCTTTTTCTAGCAAATTTTTTGAGTTTTTTTCTGATGACATTTTTTATTATTTCTTTTTTAACATATACATATTATTACATATAAATAAAATAAACTACATAAATCAGGAAGAACCACAAAATAATCACAAAGTATATAACTGGTACATTCCTAGTGATTTGGCTTTTTGTATTTGGCAAACTTGAAGTAAACATCTTTCCCATCTTGTCTAAAATTCTGAATCCCACATCTATCATATCTCATTGCTATAATACTTTGAATTTCTCAAGAACTCCCAAATTCTTGAAATTCTTTTCTCCTATAAGATATTTATTAAAATTCTGTGTGTGTGTGTGTGTGTGAGAGAGAGAGAGAGAGAGAGAGAGAGAGAGAGAGAGAGAGAGAGAGAGAGAGAGAGAGAGAGAGAAAGAGAGAGAGAGATCTCATGTGTGTAACTGTCTGCATATAGCACAAGTGTGAAGGTTATAAAGGACAATTACAGGTGTCTTTCTTCACTGCCCACCTTGTTTGAGGCAGGGTTTCATGTTGTTTGTCTTGGTCATGAGCTTTGTGGGATTTTCCCATCTCTGCCTCAACAACTCTGAATCAACAACTAAGTTTCTCTTTTACTCAACTAACTTAAATGGGTTAAGGGTTGCCTAGCTTTTAACTAACATTCCTGAAATATGAAATCAATTCCCCAAACTTGTTTACATGTATGTTTGATCCTCTTCACATGCTAACATAGTAAAATAACTTAAGTCAAAATTGTACATTCACTTAGTCACTTAGCAATTGCCTTTCATTTTAAATCAGTTTCATTTCCAATAAATGAAGTGTCTGTCTTCATTAAGCAATTCAACTGTATTGAATTCTTCTTTGGATTTATATGATGATACTTTTAAATGGTCTGAATAGTCCAACACAAGCCTTTAATTCTGAAAATTAGAATCCAATTGTCATTCAGGAAATTGAAAATCAACTTTTTATGACTTCAGTGGAAAGAATTCATATTGAAATCTGAACAATGGCCATGAAAAGTTAATAAATAAGACTAATGATAGACCACAGTAATTTAAGAACAATCAGACGCTTCAAGTACTTATAACTAATGTTTGAACCTTTGAGAAAAGGAGGAACCAGTATTGAATTTCCATATTGAAATTTTAAAGTCTTTGGTCCAATTTATCAAGTATCCATTTCACATTTCCCTCACACATTCGTTTCACATTCTCAATATAATTATTACAGATATTAAATTACAGAATGAAAGTCAATGTACAGATTTTGAAGCTCTGTGCATCCTGTTATAATTAACACTTTCTTCCCCAAATATAAAATATCCCCTTAACCAAACTCCTGCCATTAAATTACTAACACACCCAACCCTCATAATTCAAAGAACTGTTTCATTCTTTAATTTTACTTTATTAAAATACTGTTTATTTAACTTGTATTTTTTTGTCTACCTCCACTGCCAGAGATCTTTAATAACCTCTTGCTGGGTCATCCGGGAGCAATTCTGTACATAACTAATGAATTTGGCTTCCACTTTGGGAAGAGAACCACCTTTTTGCATACTTGCTTGCATTTTGGCCTTAATGTCTTCTACAGAGCTGGATCCTTTGGTGTTTTAGGGTTTTTTTTTTTTTTTTTTTCCTGTTTTGTTTGTTTGTTTGTTTTCATTATTGTAGTTTTGGGGTTTTTTATTTGTTTGTTTATGAATTCTTAACCATTTGATCTTGGTGCTGATGGTTTTAAATCTTTTTCATTTTGGTTTGATTTTTGTGCATTACTCAGGCATATTCTTCACCGGAGCTTTTCCTCTGCCTCAAAATGATCATTTTCATCTTCATCTAGTTTTACTTTTTTCTGTACCACCTTGTTGCTACCTCCAGGACCAAATTGCTTTCTAGACATACTAAAGAGTTTTACATCTTCCTCATCTTCATCTTTGGACTATGCATCTTCCTCTAGAGCCACTAGCTGCCCACTAATATGCTCAGGCCCTGAACCATACTTCAACCGTAAGACCACAGGAGGTGTAGTCTCAAAGCCCCCGGGGGAAACTTGGTTATACAGACATTTTCAAAGTTACCAGTGTTACTTTAATTGGACTGCCTTCATAGTTCATTGCTTCTGCCCCTGCAATGTGTAATTCATCTTTTGCCCTTGCCTCTAAGCTGGTGATAACTGGCGCTCATTTTTATCATTATCCACTTCAGAGTTAAAATCTTTGTCAGCCTTTAGTTCACAACTGAAAAGCTGGTTCTGATGCTTAGGAGGGCTCATATCTATGTCCACCGAGGTATACATGAGGTGGAGGTGCGCATTTCAGTGTGAGCGAAGACAGATGAAGAAAACTGCCTTTTGCTCCTCAGAACAAATACTCAGGACAGAATCACACCAAGCTGTTTCATTCTTTTCTAAAAAACACATTTCTGCTGTGTTGAAAGAAAAAAGTATGCTCTTGGCAAGGAGTAAATGGTGTTTTATGAAGTATCAGAAGATGCAGTAATGATTGAGAGCTTCCTGATGCACGAGATAGGGCTGAAAGCCTTCATTAGAATGTGTGTTGTGCCTTCCTGTGCCCTGCATCTATCTGAATGGAAACTGGAAAACCAAAAGGGCAGGATATGCTTTCAAAAAATATGATGGCAGTGCTGAGCTTAAAAGAATTGGAATAAGTATTCTCAGTAGATTTCTTCTTTCTTTTCTTTTCTTTTCTTTCTTTCTTTCTCTTTCTCTCTCTCTCTCTCTCTCTCTCTCTTCTCTTTTCTTTTTTAGCTTTTTGATACAGGGCTTCTCTGTGTAGCCTTGGCTATCCTGGACTTGCCTTGTAGACCAGACTGGCCTCAAACTCACAGAGATCTGCCTGCCTTTGCATCCAGAGTGTTGGCATTAAAGGCATGTGCCACCATGCTTTCTTAAAGATCAGAAAAGATTTTCAAAGATTACCTAAGTCCAATAAGATGCCAGGACATCCCATTTTCAGAGGATCAGCCAGGTATCAAGAGAATCAAAGTGACTTATAATAGGTCATAGGAATGCTTTCTCCCTTTGTAATCTACTTAACATGTATTTATAAAACATTCCTCTATGGAAGTTTTATATGTGATTTATGTTCAAATGTATATATACATTAGAGAAGTCAAAACTGCTGAAAAGCATGACATATTTCCCAGATTCTTGCTATTCTGTGAGCCACAGAATTGTCTTTAAATAAAGTACAGCTTTCTGTGCAGCCAATGAGTAGCCAGGCATGCTAATAAGGACATCTGTAAAAAGTGTTGTTCTGCTGAGACACGATGTGGAGCCCGGGAGAGAATGGATGGAGCATGGAGACCCTTTTGTAAAGTACTATGAACACATTTCCAAAAATATCAAAACTACATTAAGGGAAACTTAAGGACACGTTGTTTTGACTACTGGAAACAGCAATCCACACAGTGATTGCGGTGGTTAATGTACTGTACAATATTACTGTGAAGCAGAAGACCTCATTCTCTTAGCTGCTCCAAACCCACAAATTCAATTGATTACATGATGCCCCACAGAATAGATTCCAAGGGGAAATGGGAAAATGCTGCAGTAATCCTTTCAAAGCTGGCCAATTCATTCAGCTTCTGATTACTTACTTATTTTGCCTTTGGTCAGTTTAGAAGAATAGAATGTTACAGTGGCTTTTATTTCAGAAGAGTTTGTTTAAGATACAACAGAGAAAACATCATGGGCCCTTGGTTACCATAGTAAAACATGGTCCAACTGTTATAGCAAAACAAATGTCCTGAGTTCAGAGATAAAATGTCATATATACTAGAGGTCTGTGGTTAAAAAGGCTCCCTTGATATTTAAGTCAACAGAGTTGAATATCATAACTTTATAGCTATTAAATTGTTCTCTTACATTAGATTTTAAACATAAGAGCTTTAGACAAACATGGAAAACTCAACAATGTTGACATAGGAGCTGGTGGTTTTCACCTTTGGATGAACCTATTTATACAGAGAGCTCATGAGTCCCTGACTTACTCTCACACACCAGATTTAGTGAGGCATGGTTTTTGCTTCCAGTGTCTCCCATTTAAAATGACTGGGGGCACTTAGAAGAAGGATAGCAGGCTACCAAGAAGAGACTTGATACACTATGAGCATGTAAAGGTGGAGGAGGTCCCCCTCAGTCATAGTTATAGCGGAGGGGAGTAAGGGGAAAATGGGAGGGAGGGAGGAATGGGAGGATACAAGGGATGGGATAACCATTGAGATATAATATGAATAAATTAATAAAAATATTAAAAAAAATAAAATGACTGGGGGGGGGGGACAACTTAATAAGAGAAGATATCAACAGAGCCACAGCCAATTCTTCATGTGGACTTTGCTGTAAAACAATGATCTGTCTAATTTTGGAAAACAAAACTGAGTCATTCCTTTAAGTGAAAGTGTGGAACAAGGCTTGGCAAGACGGCTCAGTGAAAGCGGCATTTGCTGACTACCTTGAGACCTGTGTTTGACCTGCAGGGATCCCTATGGAAGGAGATAAGTGTCAACTCCTGTAAGCTATAATTTAATCCCAACATCTTTGTTGTGGAACAAGTAATAAATAAAATAAAAGGTAAAAAGAAAGAAAGAAATGTAAAGAATAAATATTCTGTGTCCAGTAAATATTTCTATGCTTGGAAGTAACTTCATGATTTTTTTCATGGTATATTCATGTTGTCCTTCAGATACTAATATGAAAAATAAAAATGGATCATAATATTCTTAGGAAGATCTTTCCAAAAATATTTCTCTACTCAATTCTCTGAACAAAGTATCTGCTTCCGTTTCTCGCTTTGCCAGAGCTGTGTTGACCCAGGACACCAATCATTCCTCTACCACTTGACACTTAAAGAAATCCCACAGGGTTTCCCAAAACAGAAATGACAGTGAATAGTTTATGTCTGGACAGTGTGCTGGCTTATAGAGAGATATCTGAAAGGATAAAAAATAAAAATAGGCCTGTATAGATGACACAGTAGTTAAGAGTGTTAGACTTTGCCTCTTCCAGGAAACCTGACTTGTCAGTGTCTTTTAGGCAGCTTGGCTTGTGTGGAGGTATCCCTCAGAAGTCCTTCAGAAGTAGGAGGACTTACAAATCTGGTCAGTTTGAGGGAGGCCCTGAAATTATTTTAAGCTGTTTATTTCCTATACTTAATGAGCTTCCCTGTAGAATGGAATGCTTAACTTCCTTTTAGAGCACCCTGTGTCTTAAGAGCTTCCCTTCAAGATGGACGGTTTTTATCTCAGCAAAAACTGCCAACAGCAACTGTGTTGTGAGTAAGGGAAAATAGCTAACTAGGTAGATCAGAAGGGTATAGTGACTCTCACTCTTGCTGGGAAGTCCATTCCCTCCTTGACATTAAAGCCTAATTCTTTGGATTGACATATAGTGATGATGAGTTGAGACATCCACACTTGTGAACTGAGAAGATACTGTATCCTTGGAACTTCCATTAGTAGAAAAGCCATTGTCAGACTAGCTGGACCACAGCCTGCAAGCTACTCTAATCAATACCTTTTTATGTAGAGAGATTAATTTTATAAGTTCTGTTCCACTAGAGAACCATGACTATGTTCTATACACTAGGACATATGTGTTAAAAGTTATCACCTGGTGTTATGGGAATGACCCAACTAGTTCAAAAGACATGGCATTGTTTGAAGAATGTCTACTGTATGATCAGAGTGAAAGCTCACAGAAGAACAATCTTTCCCCTTCTAAGCCTTCCTTTCCATCAACTTCCACTGGCAGTCTACCAGAGAGCTACAGTTGTCAGTGAGATTCACTCTGCAGAGCTACGACCCCAGGATCCCCAAAGGTAAAGCAGAGGTTGAGCAGTGACAACATGGCAAAAGCTCTCAAATCATTACCCGCTAGAAGCTGAGTCCTGGATGTTTTCTCATCTCAACATGGAGTCACACAACACCATCAAATTGATGTAGCAGGTTCAGACAGATGTGCAAGCACAAGATTAAAAACTATGCAATTGTGTTTCTCTTTTCCCAATGAAATGTGTTTCTTTACCAGATATATAAGGTCTAATAAAAAGCAACAAAGGAAATTAAGATTACTACAGTATTTTCAGATTTTTCTATTAAAATGATTTCTGTAAACTCTCAGGTCTGTTGCAGTGACAGTCAATATAGACTTAGCATGTTGGCTTGAAAAGAATATCATTCATATTTTAAACAGAGAGATGTGCCTGCCTAAATATTTATATTATTTTTATGCAATGCATTGCTAGAAAGTATCTGTGGCATTTTTATTTTACATATAAGATATGTGAGCTAAAAATGATGGTTGTAATTATATGAAATGAGAAATACAAATATATATATATATATATATATATATATATATATATATATATATATTTCATATTAGATATAGTCTCCAGAAGAAAGAATCAATTTGTAATACTTTAACTTGGTCAAAAACCCATGGCAAGAGAGATCATAGGACCTACAGGGATATTGAATAAATCTGTTGAACTAAATTGATACAAAGTCAAACTACTTGACTTATAAATGGTTATGTTTATACATACAGTGAATAGTAATAAGTGCATAGATGTTTGGCTGTACAAGATGCTGAAGTTAAGGGATAAATAAATGCTCATTCTTCGATAAAGCAATTATATGATCCTTTTACAGGCCCAGGGAACACTGCAAAACAAAGGGTGAAAATATTGTAGAAGCCATAAGATACAGAGAAAGGCTGTGAAATGCCGTCTCCTAGTGAAGACACAGACACTTAGAATATGAATTCAGAGCATTCTACTCTGAGTCTGTAGAAGGATAGGCATATCACCAGGTAGGCATGGAGGGGCCTCACCCCTCACTGCTGAGCTACATGCTACTGACTCAAGTGGATGAAGAAGTATGTTCTTGAGATGTGTACCCACTAAAGGCCCTACTGGGCTATAATGGCTAGATCAAATACAATGGTTACATAGATGGCTTTGTTTAATCTAAATGGGTCATAAAACAAAAATAAAAGTCATGAGTCTGAGAAAGGATCTGGTCTGACTTTTCTAGTGATGGGAAGTAAATAAGAGAGGGTGAGTAGAAGTAACCAGAATGCTTATATGCATTATGAAATTGTCAATAAAGAAAGTAATTAAAAATAAAAGAGGGTAGCATGTATAAGTAAATTACATATAAAAACATAAAACATTCATATAAATGTACTCATAAAACATAAACATGTAGCCATATATACGTACATAGAACATGTACACTATAGACATGTGCATGTAAACATGTTTACAAACATAACATATAGACAGACATATGAAGCACACGCAGAGAACTTGCATTTATCAGCAGACACATTTGATCATTTAAATGTACATTCTTTTACATTTTCTTTTTGACTTGACCTATCATGCCTTTCTGTAACAGATCTTCCTGGTTTTATAGCATGTTCCTTCAAAGGTAGGCTCTAGAGTGCTTTTAGTTGTTTAGTAGGGCATACACAGCTGCTTTTCATGTGTATGATGTATGTCCTCCATGTTTATAAACATTTAGGTTGTTCTAATATTTTTGTGTTGATGTGTCAACTGAGAGTGGAATCAAAATAAAACATTGAAATACATTATATGTAAGTTTATGTACAAAGTACATATAAATTATGATAACCAGAAATAACAACCATTGTTTTGTTAAATTGGTATTTTCAAGTAATAGAAGACAAATCAACATGGAAAACAAAACCAGATCAATGAGATGACTCATTTCTTTTTTTAAGGATTATCACTAAACAACAGCTTTCTCTGTTTCTCATATACAGATGCCCCACCACGTGAAGCCCTTGCCGTATTACAGCTATGACCAACCAGTGATTGGGTACTGCCAGGCCCACCAGCCTCTTCATATCAACAAGGCCTATGAAGCTGTGTCCATAGACCAGGATGACAGCCCCAGTCTGGAGCTTGGGAGAGACCACAGCTTCATTGCCACCATAGCCAGGTCGGCTGCACCTGCCATTTATCTGGAGAGAATAACAAACTAACATTAAAGCCAACTCCTTGATGCGGAGCTCGCAGGGGAAGGGAGGCCTTGGTCGCAAAGGACATGAGGTGTCCAGCAGCCTCCAGCCGCCAGAGTCCATTGCTCCTGTACAGAAGTTTAGGAAATAGTGAGAAACAAACCCCAAACTGCTTATGAAGTTGGGCAGCTGATGAACCCAGCACTCACCGGGAGGACACACACCTTTCTTTGCTTTAAGACAACACAAACACAAGCACTCCCGGATGTAAATAGTCAAGAGTGTTAAGTTCTTATAAAAATAGATTTCACCCTAGCTATCTATAGGTTTGTTTGTATATTTGATTTTTCTACACTGCATGGTTCCTGGGCTGGAGAACCACAGGGGGGAGGGTGGGAATTTTGGGGAAACAACTCCGTTTTCCTTGTAAGGTGTGCGTAACACTCACAGACCTTTTCTCCAATGTTTTCATTTTAGTTTCTTTTTTTCTTGAAAAACCTGGATATATTCTGGTTTTATTTACTTCATTTTTCTTAATTTCCTGATTAAATGACTTTCTACTTCTCAATGTGAGTACTTACATGGTACCAAGAGAAGATTTGGTTTTGCATCGACCTAAAGTAAAGAGAGTTGACTACAACTTTCGATCAATTACTGGAAAGAGTTAAGTACATCGAAGTGTATATCCACTCAGTACACATTATAGACAATACCAGGAGTTCTGGGTTTCTCCCTAGTTGGCATCCATCACAGACGGAAACCTGATAGCCACATCTGTGAACGCCTGCATTGGAGAAGAGCCTGCGTGCTACCCTGAGTGGAGAGAAGGGCTCTGTGAACAATGGTCAGGGATCCGGTGGATGAAACTCTCATGGGATGAATTTCTACACTCAAGATGATGTGTAATATTGCTTTTAAATTTAATTATCACTTAGCTTTTGTGTAATTTTTATCAATAAAAGAAAAAAATGTTGAAAAATAAAATATATTATTTTGCGGTTGGTATACCATAGCCCATCTTCCTGTGCGTAGAATGTGTCTACCTGGTACCAGAGTAACAATGGAGTAATCTCAAGGGTTTGTTTTGTTTTGTTTTTTTCTGTACCCAATGATCAGGTAGAGAAACATCAATAGGTGTAGAAAATACATATGAAATGAAGCTTAGGTACTAATATTTATTAGGATCACCATTACTCTTAACACATGGAAAATGAAAAATGTACCAATTGGAGAATTAAAGATTGCCTGATCATAGAGGAATGGCACAACTATGTGGGAATTAGTAACCATACAGAAAAACACATAGCAGTCATTTTTAAAATCCTCTTTCAAAGGAGACAATGGGGTTTGGAGAGATGGCTCATCAGTTTCAAATGCTTGCTTCCCTTGCCAAGGACTGGGGTTTTACTCCCAGAGCTCACATCTGGCTACTCACGGTCACCTGTAATTCTAGCAGCAGGGGGAACCAACACATTATGGCCACCATGGGCAGCTGCACATCAGTACACTTTCCCACTCAGACACATATACACATACATACACACATTACAAAGTAAAGTAAAATCACCCAAAGGAACCTAACAATATAGCTATCAATCAGTCACACCATTGCTGGCACAATACACCAACAATTCTCCAACTCACTGCGGGTACTGCTTTGAGATAGTTCTTGGTCTGCTTGGAGTGGTTTCATTTTTAAAACAAGATGAAGCTATGATGTTTATGTTATTTATTAAGGCAACCTTTGCATTTTAAGCTGTGGCATTAGACATTGAATTCAGTAGATATCTTTAAGAACTAACTATTTAATTCTAAACTCTGAAACTAATTGTAAAAGAGCTTTATAAATTACTCTATATCAAAGTTGCAAACAACTGTAAACAAAGTCATTCAAATTGCAATAGGATACTGAACATGCATTTTCTGTTCAATATTATTCTATTTGAATACCATCCTAAAATAGAATTGAAGTTACCTTCTGTATTATATGAGAAAATGCCAATTGTCATGCTAAGGGAAAAGTCAGTCAAGACAGCTCTTATTTTCACATTGAAAAGGGCCATTATTGCCAAATTCTTTTAATTTTCTGTTAATATTATCACTTAAATTATATGTATTTTCTTAACCATGAATATAGAAGGAGTTGACCACAGGTTTAAAATGTAAACCTTTAATACTTTAAACTTCAACATAATTCTTTGCTGTTATGACCTTTTTTAGGATTTGGCCAATAAATTTGAAGCAAATCTTCCCAAATTAAATGATTTGTTTTTTTGGTGGGGATGGTATCATTCCAAAGTAGGAGGATTTTATCAAACATTGATACCTTTTTCATTGTTGTTGAGCTGATCCCATCAGACACAGCACTCAATTTTTTCATCTATAATTCTTGATCAAAATTGTCTTTGGTCAGTTTACTTCTTTGTCTTACAACCAAAACCATACCAAATAGATATATTCCTCCTGTTATTTAGAATTAATTTTTTTGGCATACTGTTGCTTGACGTCAACATAAACAGTGAGGTGAAGTCTTAGGATATCAGACAGCATTGTAAAAATGTTGAGCTACTAAACATGAAAACTTCCAAAGAACTTATTTTAATTTGCATATCATTTGCATGTGCCAGAATAACTTTGCATTGAGTTTTGCAAATGTGTTGAAGCTTAGAACAGGTAAACAAGAAAACATCAGAAAGCAATTTCACTTGAGTAGTCCTGGAGAAATCCTGAAATGCAAACTTCAGGCCTGATATTACAAAATGAGAGGCAAAGCTTTCAAAGGGAAAGATATCTTAAAATTTTTAAGTGGTATTTCAACAAAGGGCTTGAAAAATCTAACATTGCATTATTGAACCTTTAAGAAAGAAAAACCTTATCCTCTGTATGCTGGAAGCCTGTTGCAAGCAAAAAGGATTGAGGAGCCAGTAACTCACAACTCAGGCTGCAGTGCCATCTATACATCACTACTGTAGGGCAAACTTGCCTCTGTGGCTCACCATCAATCCATCATTCCTGGTTCTGCAGGTGTAATGGGAACTGACTACCCTAGGGAGCTACACATTCCTCTACCTGGAAGAGTGACATGATGCTGACCGTGGGTAATATAAAGATTTTTCCACTGTCTTTTAGATGCCAGGAATTATGTCGATTCTGTTTAATGCTCATTTTGGATTGTTAGAGAGTCCTACCAAAGAATTTTTACTCTTATTCAAAACCCTTCTTAGTTAGAAATCAGATTTTATACTAGATTGTTTATTGGACATCTGAAAGGTCACAGGCTTTCCTTTGAAAGCTGAACATTCTTATGAAATAGTCACAGAGAGAGGACATTAAAACCAGGCCTAGAAATAATTATGAGCAAAACACAATACAGCTTGGAACAGTCAGTCTCCAAAACATGGTTAACTCTCATCATGAATATTCATAGTAACTCTGCTTCTACATATTGCAAGAAGCAGTAAGTACGTATCTGGGGTCAAAACTTGCCTGATATGTGCCTGAAAGTGGCCATGTTTTGCATTTTCATCCCTTTGAAGGTCTGCAACCATATTTCACATGTGACCTTCAGAGGCTGACAACATAAATAATAAAAATTTTTACTTTCAGCATGCCGGAGAAAAACCAAGTGCTTTCTAAAATAAGGCATATTTTATTCTGTTCTGTTAGTCAATTTTAGTCACTGTTCTATTTCTGTGAAGAGGTACCATGACCAAGGTAACTCTTTTGTTTTTCTCTCAGAAGTATTTGTTTTTATTTTTATTTTTATTCTAACAATACTAGTTCAATAATGAAGCAATGAGGACAGTGGAGAGATGTCTCAGGAAGATGCCCCAAGAAGCATCTCTATGGCCTCAGGCTACACTTTTATGTACCTCTGAGTAGAGAAAATGGCAGGCCTAAATTACTACAAGATAGTTGATATCATGAAACTGCAGAAATGGAAAATATGTAGTGCTCCAATCTTAAAGGTTTGCATCTTACAAACAGTCCATAAATATATAAATATATAAACACGGAAATTATTATTAACAACTACATAACCTGTTACTCAATAGCTTAACAAGATCATCAACAACAAACCATAACAACACAAACACATCACAGAAGGGCTTACAGGAAGGAATGCTGTGATGTGGAGCTGTGATGAATAATGCAAATTTAGCTGGCCCAGGCCGACTTAAAATGTATTGTCAGTGTCACATTTCCAAAGAGATACCTACAAGCATAATAGCTAGAACATAGAACATTGTGTGACCCATTGTACATGTCACTGATGAATAAATACATGAAAAATGGGCTTAAGTGAGACCACACATAGGATCATTGCCAATACTGTACAGCCAGAGAAAGGGAGCCATCATTAGCTTCCATCTGCTGCTTAAGCCCTGAAGAACAAAGGCAGTGTTGACAAAGGAGCATCTAGTTGGTGAAGCTAAGGCTCTTAGGACACTAGCTTACTGAGGTCCTTGTCAAAGCCTCATCCCTGGAGCCATCTAACTCTGGCCTCACATGGCTTCAGAACACGTCCTGAGTAAAACCTGAAGGCTCGTTTTCACCTTCCATGTTATGTAATCTTTAATATAAAGGTTCACAAGCAGCAAAATTCTGAAATTTGGGTCATCTGCCATTAAAAGTAACATTTAAATCAAAGTTCTCTTCAATAATAAGAGGTCTTGTGTCACAGTATTTTTTTTCCTGATAAATGACTTTTTTATATAGTTTATTAATTTATTCATATTACATCTCAATTGTTATCCCATCCCTTGTATCCTCCCATTCCTTTTACAATGAAGTATTCTGCCTCTTATTTTCCCAGGAGTTCTGAGTATCTCTTTGATAAATGCTTAGAATCTGGGCTTCTTGAAATCTGAGTGCCATGTTTCACTTGATCACCTTACAACATACTTGGTTTTTGTCTGTGCCTTGCAATATTTTCTTATTGAGGAAGTTCTACTGAATTCTCGGTACTTGCTACTACTCCTACCTGCAGCATGTTCTGTTCTGTTGGTCAGTCTTAGTCACTGCTCTATTTCTGTGAAGAGACACCAGGACCAAGGGAATTCCTTTTATTTTGTCCCAGGAATATTTTTCTTTTTTTCCTTTTTATTGCTAACTTGTTCCCTTTACATCCCAATTGTAGTCACCTCACTCGTCCTCGATTCCAGGTCCAGCCCACCCACATACCCACTCCCTCCATCCCCTAGTCCTCAGAAATGGAGCTTTCCTCCCTTAATGTCTGACCTCAGCCTACCAAGTCTCATCTAGACTGCCTGTATCATCTTCCTCTGAGGCCTGGCAAGGCCACCACACCAGGGGAAGTAATCAACATGTGGGGGCTGAAGTCTATGTAAGTATTCCTTGTTCCCCAATGTATGGGACCCACAGGAGACTGTGCTGCCTATCTCCTACATTTGAGCAGAGGTCTAGGTCCTCACCATGAATGGTCCTTGGTTGGTGCACTAGACACTGCAGCATCCTTCCCCTCCGCGCAGATTACATGGAACTATTGGTCTCCTTGTGGAGCTCCTGAGCCCTCCAGGTCCTTTTATTCCCCAACTCTTCCATAAGACTCCCTGTACTCCACCCTGAAGTTAGGCTATATGTCTCAGTATGTGTTTGGATCCCATGCTGAGTAGAGTCTTTCAGAGGACCTCTATGGGAGGCTCCTTTCCTGTTCCTTTTCTTCAACATCTTCCAGTGTCTATTCTATTTGTCCTTCAGGATGAGAATTAAACATTCTCCCTAGGGTTCTCTCCTTGTTATTTAGTTTCTTTAGGTCTGTGTATTGCAGTGTGGTTATCCTATATTATGTAGCTAATATGTGCTTATAAGTGAGTGTACACCATGTGTGTCTTTCTGGTTATAAGTTATCTCACTCAAGATGATCTTTTCTAGACATGAAAATTGTCTTAAAATTTCAAGATTTCCTTATTTTTAATAGCTGTGTAGTATTCCATTGTGTAAATGTACCACGGTTTCTTTATCCATTCTTCAGGTGAGGGACATCTAGGTTGTTTCCAGAGTCTGACTATATGAATAAAGCTGCTTTGAACATAGCTGAGCAAGTGTCCTTGTTGTGTGGTGCAGCATATTTCTGGTACATGCCCACAAGTGGTATGGCTGGGTCTTGAGGTAGCACTATTCTTAATATTCTGAGAAAGCACCAGATTAATTTCCAAAGCAGTTCCAAACTCCAGCAATGGAGGAGTGTTCCTCTTTTTCTACAACCTTCCCAGCATGTTTTGTTACTTGAGTTTTTTATCTTAGCCATTCTGATGGGTATAAGATGGAATCTCAGAGTCATTTTGATTTGCATTTCCCTGATGACTAGGGATGTTGAGCATTTCTTTAAGTGTTTCATGACCATTTGATATTCCTCTGTGGAAAATTCTCTGTTTTGCTCTGTACCCCATTTTTAATTGGGTTATTTGTTTTGGTGGTGTTTAATTTTTTGAATTCTTTATATATTTTGCATATTAGCCCTTTGTCAGATGCAGGGATGGTGAAGATCTTTTCTCAGTCAGTAGGTTGTCATTTTTTCTGTTGACAGTGTCCTTTGCCTTACAGAAGCTTTTCAGTTTCATGAGGTCCGATGCATTTATTCTTGATCTTAAAGCCTGAGCTATTGACGTTCTGTTTGGGAAGTTGTCTCCTGTGTTATTTATCTCAAGGCTCTTCCCCACTTTTTCTTTTAACAGATACAGTGTATATGGTTTTATGTTGAGATCTTTAATCCACTTGGACTTGAGTTTTGTGTAGGGTCATAAATAAAGGTCTATTTGCATCTTTATACAAGTAGACAATCAGTTAGACCAACACCATTTGTTAAAAAGGCTACTTTTTCCCCATTGTATGGTTTTGGCTTTTGTGTGTGTGTGTGTGTGTGTGTGTGTGTGTGTGTGTGTGTGTGTGTGTGTGTGTGAAAAATCAAGTGTGCAAAGGTGTGTGGGTTTATTTCTGGGTCTGGTTTTGGCTTGTGTGTGTGTGTGTGTGTGTGTGTGTGTGTGTGTGTGTGTGAAAAATCAAGTGTGCAAAGGTGTGTGGGTTTATTTCTGGGTCTTTGATTTGATTCCATAGGTCCACTGTCCGTGATTATTCCAGTACCATGCTATTTTTGTTACTATTGCTCCATAGTACAGCTTGAGATCAAGGATGGAGATAACTCCAGAAGATTTTTTATTGTACAGAATTGTCTTAGCTATTTGGGGTTTTTTGTTTTTCCAAATGGAGTTGAGAATTGTTATTTTAAGGTTTTAAATAATTGCCTTGGTATTTTGATCAGAATTCCATTGAAATGTAAATTGCTTCTGGCAAGATGGCCATTTTTACTATGTTAAGCCTGCCAATTCATGAGCACTGGAGATGTTTCCATCTTCTAATATCTTCTTCAATTTCTTTCTTCAGAGATTTGAAGTTTTTTTTCCATACAGGTCTTTCATTTGCTTGGTTAGAGTTAAGTCAAGATACTTCATATTTTTGTGAAGGTTGTTGTTTCCCCGATTTCTTTCTCAGCCTGTTTATCTTTCGTATGAAGGAGGGCTACTGATTTTTAAAAATTGATTTTGTGTCCAGCCACTTTGTTGAAAGTGTGTATCAATTGTAGTTCCTTGGTGGACTTCTTGGGGTCATTTTTGTATACTCTCATATAATCTTCAAATAGTGATACTTTGACTTATTCCTTTCTAATTTGCATTCCTCTGCTCTCCTTTAGTTGTCTTACTGCTCTAGCTGGGACTTCAAGTACTATATTGAAGAGATATGGAAAGACTGGACAGTCTTGTTATGTCTCTGATTTCAGTGGAATTGATTTACGTTTCTCTTCATTTAGTTTGATGATGGCTATGGGCTTGGTGTATATAGCCTTTCCTATGTTTAGGTGTGTGCCTTCTATCACTGATCTCTCCAAGACTTTTAACATGAACGGGTGTTGAATTTTGTCAAATGCTTTTTCAGCATCTAAGAAGATGATCACCTGGTTTTTTTCTTTCAGTTTGTTTATATGACAGATTACAGTGATGGATTTCTGTTTATTAGACCCCTACATCCCTGGGATGAAGTCTACGTGGTCATGGTGAATGATATCTTTGATATGTTCTTGGATTCTGTTTGCAAGTATTTTATTGAGTATTTTTGTTTCAATTTTCATAAGGGAAATTGGTCTCCAATTCTCTTTCTTTGTTGGGTCTTTTTGTGGTTTAGGTATCAAGGTGACTATGATCACATGAGCTTGGTAATGTTCTTTCTGTTTCTTTTTTTCTTTCTTTTTTCTTTTTTTTGTAATAGTTTGAAGAGAATTGGTATTAGCTGTTCTATGTTAGAATTCTTTGTTAGAATTCTGTGCTGAATCTATCTGGCCTTGGGTTTTTTTTCTGGGAGGCTTTTGATAACTGCTTCTAAGTCAGGTAAACAAATTAAATAGTCCTATATCCCCTAAGCAAATAGAAGCAGTCATCAAAAGTCTCCCAACCAAGTTAAGTCTTATAAAAGGAAGCATTTGCATGATAGTTTGCTTACAGGTTTAAACCATTATTACCATGGTTGGGAGCATGGTGTCATGCATGGTGCTGAAACATAGCTGAGAGCTACACCCTGATCTGCAGGCTGAGAGAAACTGGAGCTAACATGGGATTTTGAAAACCTCAATGCCCACTCCCAGTGACACATCTCTTCCAACATGGTCACAACTCTCAACCCTTGTAAATCCTTTCAAAAGTTCCACTCCTGGTGACTAAGCATTCAAATATATAAGTGTATGGGGCCATTTTTGTTCAAACAAGCACAGCCAACTTCACTTTCTCTTGATTCCTTTCTAGCTAATTCCTGTCTTTCAACTGCTCCATTTAATCTCACAGGTGAGAGCCAGTGAGATTACGTTTCTATTCTCCTAGTATGCAAAATCAGTGTTTTTTTTTTTATGTTACCATATATTGCAATGCCCTGAAAGAATGTTGAAAGATTAGTGTTCTCCATACCTGTGTCTAATTTATTGATCTGAGGATGAGGTCCCAGAATGACTGTTTCTAAGAAGACGCAGCACATCCTAAGACTGCTGATGTGAAGGGGCCCATTTGAAGAATGGTGGCCTAAGCATAGATGCTTACAATTCTTTATATTTATAATTCTGTGCAGCAGCTCAATGTCTGTACTAATATTTTTGAGTATATAACTTTAAATGAATCTTAAAAATAAAAATAATTAAAACAAATGATAGCATTATATAACTGCATACTTAGCAAATATAATACTTGAAAAACAAGAAATATTGCATTAAAACACATTGAGTGTTATTCAACCCTGGCTTTTATAATTCTGTTCTAGTACAGTAGCCTTCTTTATTTCAGTACTAACTAAACCCTTAAGAACTAATTTCCTGTCCAGCTCATTTTGGAAAGGCTGATTTAAGGAACACATTTCCTTTGGCCATTAAAAAAAAAAAAAAAAAAAAAAAGTATACACCTTTGCAGATAACTGCTTCCACAATTACAAACATCACAGTGTTCTCCATTTTCTGAAACACATTCAGGGTTTTTTATTTAAGTCAGGGACTCCATGTATTTTAAACTAATAATAAATTAAATGTCAAATCAATCTGGGTTAAGTGAGAATGAATAATTAAAATGACAAGAATTTGCTATGGAGAACTGGAAACTGATATCTCCATCTAAGAAGCCTTCTTTTTGCAGATGAGATTGCCTCATAGTTCAAGTATGAAAACCACTTTGGAATGACGATAAATCACCAAGGGATGCAAGGAAGTATGGGGAGCAATTTGGGGCTAAATTCTCACCCTTCACCAGGCTTTGATGGTATTAGGTGAGATTGTTTATCACTTCGTGAGCATTTCTGGGGATGGGGGTACCAGTCATAGGGGAGATGAGAAAAACAGATATATCCCTTGACTCTTCCTGACTAATGCAATTTTTAATTGTGTTTTAGGATATAGTTTTATTACAGCATTTCTTTCTGACTAGCTTAGCATAACTGGTAAAGTCAGGACTATGAAAAAGCCTGTCTAGTCAAAAAGATGGAGAGTACGTGAATTACAATAGCTGAACTTGTCTTAAGTACTCCATAAGAGCACAATGCCTATCTCTCCCCCCAACATAATAAAGAAAAACAAATAAAAGAAGTTTTGACTTCTCATATTAACTTAATTTTTTATTCAAAATGATATAAAATGGATAAAAATAACATGACTGTAGCTCAGAATTCTGTGCAGATTAAACAATATCTTTTTTTAAATTTTTTATTAATTTATTCTTGCTACATCTCAATGGTTATCCCATCCCTTGTATCCTCCCATTCTTCCCTCCCTCCCATTTTCCCCTTATTCCCCTCCCCTATGTCTGTTCCTGGGGGGATTTCCTTCCCCTGTATATGCTCATAGGGTATCAAGTCTCTTCTTGGTAACCTGCTATCCTTCCTCTGAGTGCCACCAGGTCTCCCCCTCCAGGGGACATGGTCAAATATGAGGCACCAGAGTAGGTGTGAAAGTCATACCTCACTCTCCACTCAACTGTGGAGAATGTTATGCCCATTGGCTAGATCTGGGTAGGGGTTTAAAGTTTACCGCCTGTATTGTCCTTGGCTGGTGCCTTAGTTTCAGCAGGACCCCTGGGTCCAAATCTGCCTATCATAATGTTCTACTTGTAGGTTTCTAGGACCCTCTGGATCCTTCTACTTTGCTATTCTCCCATGCTTCTCTCATCTAGAGTCCTAATAAGATGTCCTCCCATCTGTCCCAGTTTCCTGATAAGTGAAGGCTTTAGTGGGACATGCCCCTTGGGCTAGAATGCAGATATAAGTGAGTATATACCATTTGAGTCTTTCTGCTTCTGGGTTAACTCACTCATCATGATCATTTCCAGTTCAATCCATTTGTCCATAAATTTCGGGAATTCCTTGTTTTTAATAGCTGAGTAGTATCCCGTAGTGTATATGTACCACAGTTTCTTTATCCATTCTTCCACTGAGGGACACTTAGGCCATTTCCATGTTCTGGCTATTATGAATAAGGCTGTTATGAACATGGTTGAGCAAATTTTCTTGTTGTGTGTTGGAGCATCTTCTGGGTATATTCCAAGGAGTGGAATAGCTGGGTCTTGAGGAAGCCCTATTCCCAGTTTTCTGAGATAGCACCAGATCTTAAACTATTTTTTAAAAGCATAGGTGATATGAAGACTATTCCCTGAAAAAAAAATATTCACATTATCAGAATTCTTGAGTTCACTTGTACTGCTTTCTCTGACTTGATTTTAGATAGTTAAGAGAAACCTCCTAGCTAACTCTGAGATAAAGATTAACCTGGCAAGTATTCCAGTCAGCTCTGACTGCGCTAACAAAACACTTAATTCTGAACAACACACATGTATTTTGTTGTTGCTAGGCAGTCCAAGGTCGAGGTTCCTATTTCCTGGTTTCTGATGCTGGCTCTCCTCTTGGCTGCTGGCAGCTACCTTCTCTTACAGTCACCCACTGAGCAGCAAAAGGAAGTGACATCTCTCATCTTTTTTCTTAGTAATCTTGTTAAATCACATCTCCACCCCCAGAAACTTATTTAACCTTAACTGCCTCTGTACAGGACCTGTCTTCACATAAGCCTACACTGGAGCTAACACTTCAATACAGAGATTTTAGAACATAATTCAACCTCATAGCAGGCAGTAAAGCAAAAACAGACAAACAAGCAGATAAGTTCCGTATCCATTAAAGCAGTGGTTCCCAACCTATGGGCTGTGACCCATTTGGGGAGCGAACAACCCTTTAACAGGGGTAGCATATCAGATACCCTGCATATCAGATATCTACATTATGATTCATAAAAGTATCAAAATTAAAGTTATGAAGAAGCAATGAATAATTTAATGGCTGGGGGGTCATCACAACATGAGGATCTCTATTAGAGAAGTGCAGCATTAAGAAAGATAATCATCACTGTATTAGAACATTCCATCTGATTTCAGAAACCAAAATATAACAAGAAAAGTATATCATAGAATAGGTCACTTGAATAAAGACAATGCCCTTGGAATTCTGAGAAATTCTGAATGTGTTTAAAAGGAATAATAAACTTATTTTCTGTTTTAGTTGTATGCTATACTAAAATATTTTTAATTAGGTCATCCTGGAAGTAAATCAAATATGTTTTCTAGAGAGTTTGAATTTTTTTAAAGGCATTGTGAAGTTGAGAACAAGACCTTGTCCCAAGATGATTTTGCACAAGTCCCACATTGTGTCTTATATAAAAAGGGATACAAGGTTAAATAACCCTAAAAGATAGTTACATTTTACCACCCCATGTAGTTATCCCTATCACATTAAAATCTCTGAGAACTCTTGTAGCCAATAATCCAGTTTAATTCAGCACTTTCTAATTTTGTTGAATTTTGATATAGGCCATCCCAAAATAAAAACTATGGAGAACATGTGTACTTTGTTTTCCACAGGGTACATTTGGTAACACATGCCATATCTGTTAATGGGCTCACCTAGGGAAGAGAAATAGCACCATTAGTGTGGGTGTAGACTCCAAAACCACCAGTCGAACTTTGTGAGAATGATCTGTTCTAAATTCGGTATTCAATTTTCATCTAAACTATGCATTTAAACCTCAGACCACAGTGTACTGCACAAACAGGCAAGGGGAAAGCAATTCTTACATAGTCAGAACATCTAAAATCTCATTTTCTATTATGGTAGCACCAAGAATGGAGACCTTCTTAAAAATCGTTTTTATTCAAATTTGAGAACTTGATACTTTGCATTTTATCATTTCATCCTCCCAGATTCACTCCACACAATACAATTTTGTGTCCTTATACATTTTTAAAATGGAGTCCTATTAGTGCTGCCTATATATAGGTGTGTGGTCATCTACTGGAATGTGGCCTGCTAGTGGCCAAACTCAGAAAGAAAGATGACCCTGCCTTTTCTAGAAGCTCTTAATTAGCAATAGTTTCTCAGGTAGGACTTTGTACCTACCTCTACCCTCCATGCATGGGCTATCTTAGACTTGACCTTACAGAGGTTTTGATCACACTGTCACAACAAAATTGTTGTAATATATAAGGAAACCACCATGCAGCAGATCTGGTATGAAAAATTTACTGTGGGGAAATGAGGAAAAGGAGAGAAAGCAGAGGGTGCCCAAAATGGAGTGACACGGACTTAGGGAGAGAGAGAAACCAGAAGAGACAAGGAGAGGGAGAGAGAGAGAGAGAGAGAGAGAGAGAGAGAGAGAGAGAGAGAGAGAGACACAGAGACACAGAGACAGAGAGACACAGAGACAGAGAGACAGAGAGACAGAGAGACACAGAGAGAGTCAAAAGAGAACACTCAGCATGGTGGGCATTGGCACCTGGTGGCAGCAGGTGATGATGTCAGTTTACAAAGGAGATAAACTCTAGACATGTTAACATGGCCATTGTTTGAAATCTGCAGTGAAATATGCATTGTACAAAAAGGCAGTAAACACATATCACCTAATCTTGATTTTTAGTATCATTACATATCATGAAAGAGGTGCTTCCTCTTTCTATCCAAAATCTGGATCTATATAAGTCTAGCACAATGAGAAACATTTTTAAGTCTGTATTTAAAAAGACAAACTAAAGGAAATTTAAAATCTTGAGCTTGGAATTATGATAGTAGATCTTATAGCAGAAAAATTTTTAAAACAGAGTTAGAGTAATAAATTAGAGCTGTACTGATTAATGTCAAAGCTCTGAGCGGAATTAATACCACAGTAGCACAGCAACAGGAAGAAATCTGAAGCATCACCTTCTTATGACAACCTAGACTTTCACTTCTAATTGTTAACCTTCAAACACCTTCTTAGACCCTAAAATACTTGCTTTGGTCCTCACAACTTATCCTTCTGTATCCTTAGTCCTTTTTTTTCCTATTTATCCTGAGACATGGGTGAGACTGCTGGGAGCAGACATTGTCCTTTAGCTACAGAAATGACAAAAGGTTACATCATCTGAGACCTGCTTTTTCAGTCTGGTAACAATGTAGCCTGTTTCCAGACTTAGTGGTAGTATCTCTCGGGTAATTTAAAAGGCACCTGAAGTCTGTTTTTAACATGAGGTTTCTGAGCAAGACAAACCTGCTTGCCTGTTTAAGAGCTCTAGTAGTTAATATTTTTAACTAGCTAATAAATTGACTAATGGACTAACATGGTGCATTGTTTTGGGATAAGGTGATAACTGCCAGTTCTCTAGCTATGAAGCTACCATTAGCTTAGCTATCAATATAATCCAAGACCTGAGAAAGATACATCGTAATCTGAATGAATCTATGTATAATTCAAATGACAGAGATGACTAGTCAGTCCATAGTTCACTACCGAAGCTATTGTCCCAGACTTCTATGGTTTTCATGACAACTTGGGCAGAGACAGTCTGGCCATCAGGAATGGAGAATGGGAGGCTTTTTCTGTGGAGGAAGAATATGAAAGAGACCAACCTCTCCTAACGTTCAGCAAGGTGAGTCAATAACTCCCCAGTGTCCAGTTTGTCTGCAGTTCATGCTGAGCCCTAGCAGGCATTGGAGAAAGTTTTGTCCAGTGGTAGTGTACCATAATAAAGGGTTGAAGTCATCGGGGTCATGCCCAAATCTTCTTGGAGACCTTATGGAGCTGCTGTTCGGATTTGGGAATTTTTGTCTGTCATAATGAGCTTACATATGCTAAATCCCAAATTCAGCAGATCTCTGACAACATCAAGGGTTAGAATATTTGAGTTAAGAAATCATTGTCTTTAGTTATCTGCTCTAAAATACACCTTGAAAACATAAAACAGAATGTTATGATCTATAATTATGGCATATGCTGGAGGTGTTTGAGGACCATTTATATCTCAAATAGATATAAACAGATAAAATATTCTTGTTTCTAGCTATTTGCTGTTTAAGTTTGAAAACATGTATAGGTGTCTAAATAAAACTTAATTCTGCATTCAGTCACATTGCTTCTTAGAATGACCACAAATATATTCCTGGACATGTTAAGGGGTTTGATCACTCGTAAGATGACGGGCTTTTACTTTGCATTTCTTAATCATTAAAGACTAAGACTTTAGATATCATCCCTATTCAGTTAGAGCCTTAGAAATTATAGACATAGTCCATAAAGAGATAGCATAAATTTCCTGTATGATTTAGTTTATAAAAGTGTATGGCTTATTATATATTAGTAAATTAGCATAAACAAACATAAACATTTAAAGGCAGTGATTTTTAATCTTTTGAGAGTGAAGGTAGAGCATAAAAAAAAACAAGTTTTAATATTGTAAACAAATGAATACCTCTAGAATTAGTATATCCCAATTTAAAAGTATCTTTGAAATCATACATTTTCAGAGTTAGCAATACAGGAGAACATTATAGAACAACTTTAAAATTACATTTGATTTTATTATACCAAACCTATTGAACAAGAAGCCTGGAGGTGAACCATGAGCACAGACAGAAGAAAAAGCATTCACCTATTGATGCATCTAAAAAATAGTAAAGGCATCAGTAGTTACACATACATTTTAAATTACTTTGTTTATATGAATTTTGGAACAGTGTTAAATCATATATGGCATATTATAAAACTATAACTTTGAATTTTTATAAAAATCCATACAAATTTAAAATGATATTAGTTGCTTTCTTAGTCTAAAAGGAGATTAAAACAAAATAAGCAGAGTTCATTAGGACTAAGAAGCTTTATAGCTGTTGTTTTATACCACGTAGCCATCTTAAGACGGTGGAGTCACATAGCAGGTTGTAAGCCACATGGTTGACATATACGCACACATGCAAAAGCTGAACTTAGATTTTAAGCATCAGACCCAATGAAAAAGCACAATGAGCAAATTATACAAATCCTTAGCTAAGAATTCAGAGTATAATCATAAGATAATGCTTTTGAGAATGGCATGTAAAGAAATCAGAGAGCAAGGGCTTTTATGAGTTCAGAAGCAAAGTCTTAGAGCTCAGAAACTTTGGGAGGGTAAAGAGGGGTTTCAGATAACTGAGAATCATTTGTCTATGGTTTGGGGCTTTTAATGACATCATGCTTTTGTAATAGAGAATTAATTGAAGAGGGCAGAGGGAACAGCTTGTGATTGAGGACTCCAGCAGGCCTTCTGCAGCAAGTGGGTTCATGTGGAAAGATAGCCACATGGTGCAATTGAACCAAGTAGGATTTAGAATAAATTCACAGACAAATGGTTCACACATACCTCAAGAGTGGTTAAATTTGTGGCTTGGTATGGAGTAGCTGGCAGCTGGAGAAGGCATGCATTAAAGGCTCTGTTCCCATCTGGCTTTGACCCACTGCATACTTAAGTTACACCGCATGGGAGAGCAAGCAGAGAAAAAGAGACAGGACATTGAGAAAAGAGCAGTGGGGAACAGGGAATCACAGTCAATTTCATAGATAGCTTTTAGTGTTCCTGAATAATATTAGAATTTTGAGTAGAAAGGCAAGTGCATTTAAAGCCATTCAGGTCAGATTTTAGGTTTAGAGGCTAGAGGTTTCCCAAAGGGGAATGAGAAAATATGAAGACACCATTCCCATCAATGAGAAAGATGAATTGAGTGTCCCTGTAGCCTGTAGTAGTGGGCATCCCTAGGATTCAGGATGAATAGACAGAAAACCACACTTGTTTAGCTGTTAGTGAACTAGTTATCACAGGGGTCAGGGGCTTAGGCTGGCCTGGTCTTTAGCAGCAGTGAGGCTGTGCTCTCTTAGAGGGAACTCATCTTCAGGAAAGGATAAAGGAAGACAGGCATCTTTAAGACAGGCAGTTTGAGAATGGTGCTGTTAGAGGAACAGAAAGGGGCACAGTAGCCAGTAGGGATTAAGACATATTTCAGGGTTGCAGTTTGAGGGCAATGGGATAGAGGCAGGTGAAGCTTACCCAACTGTCAGTGGTGGATGGAATGATGAGCTATCAGTGAGACAGAGAGAAGCAGGCTGAAAATAGAGTCCAATTCCGGTGTATGACACCACTGATGCCACCATACAACAGATCTAGTATCAAAGATTTATTGTGGGGGAAAGTGAAAAAGGAAAGAAAGTGGAGGGTAAGCATAACCAACAGAGACAGACAGAGTGAAAGAGAGAAACGCGCAGAGATCAGGAGACATACCAAGAGACCCGGCACCTGGTGGCCAGTGGCAGGTGATGATTTCAGAGGTTTCTAGGCAACCTAGAAGCAGGCTATTGGGATAACAACTGTGAGATCATATATACAACTGTACTTATTTATATGTAAAACACTGTTTCCTGTAGACATCTTCCTCCTTTTGCTCTTATAATCGTTCTACTCTTTCTACCACATAGATTCCTGAGCCTTGGGAAGCAGGAGTAGGCTACAGGGGTCTCATTTAGAGCAGAGCACTCTACAGCTACTTTTTTCCCTGTACCTTGATCAGTTGTGGGTCTCTGCGTTAATCTCATCTACTATTAAAATAGCAATTCTCTGATCAGATTTGAGCTACCCACTAATTTGTAGGTTTAAAGAGAAATCATTAGTAGCCACCTCAACACTTTGATTAATTAGCAGAGAAATAGAAGTAGGTTCTCCCTTGTGGCCCATGACCTGTTCAGCTACAGGTTCTTGACCCTGATTGTGGCATGACACATGGTTTTCATCTTTGAAATGGGCCTTAAATAGAATAAAAAAATGGTTGCTTAATATAATGGCATTTGTGCCATTATTGCACTAATGTACATATCTTGCCAGTCAGATTATTAATGCAGCTGGCAGGGTTCACTGCTGCATAATATTGATGATTACTTTATTTACACCTCAAATTTCTGCAGAGTGTGGGTAATGAATAACTGAATGTTTAAGAAAAATAATTTAAATAGGACACACAGCATTTCTTTTCAAAAGTTGAAATTCTCATCCCATCCAAAGTATAAAAAGTTTATTTTTCTACATACAAAAGCCAAATAGGACATTTTTGTATAAGGTATAAGAATTCAACTAAGCATCTTTATTCACTGGCAAACAATACGCTTGGCCATACATCTTTGATCTACAGGAGACTGCACTATTCCAGGGAAATTTTGCAGACAAGGAGGTCAGTAATTGTAGTTCATCCCACAGGTACGACAGTGGGGAAGAATAACAGAACTGAATGTTTACTACCTCACATACTTGACGAGAAGAGAAGCATTGCATGGCAGACTGCTAAAAACAACAACCAGGGCAGAATTAAGGAAGTACACAAACTATTCAAGGACTGCAGCTACAATTAGCAAGGGATCTGGTACAGCCTTAAGGTGGAGACTCATTTATATTATAAACTGTATCACTCATGGGCAACTGTGCTCAAGAATTTGCATGATCTTGAGGAATACAAGATATAGACCACTCCCAAACAGGGGTCACAGATGAGTATTACGGCTGAAATAAACACATTTTAGATTCAGTAGAAACTCTATATGGAGGAGATGATCCAGGACTTTGGAAACCAAGCAGGAATAACTTTACTATAGTATTCAAACATTGGTGAGGGTCTTTTTATGAAAATTTCCATGGAAGCAGAGAATAAATGATAGTATTTTAAAGTATATACAATATTTTCTATCTGTTGTTAATTTCCTCCATGATATTTATATCTGATGTCCTACAAAAAAAACCATTTGAAAAAGGACATTTTGGCTCCTGTTTGTATATATTATGTTGTTCAGATAGATACTGAAAGGACTATGATCTGCTGCAGCAGGGCTACCTTGCCTCATGGTTTGACTACGTTCTGATGTGACTGGACCTCATTCCAAGCCATATTTGTCCCCTTCCCCTGCAGTTCCAGAATTAAGCAAGCTGAAAGGTAAGCCTGAAGCCTCCTCCTTTTGGTGCCTGTTATACCTGCTTACAGTCCTGACATGTCCCAGCACTAGCATTCAGCTATGTTCATCCCGAGCTTTCTTCCTAAATTTCTGATCTCCCAGGACCATATTTGGGAGTGTAGGATCCTGTCTATTTGCCTCGAGAAAGTCTCATTTGTGTGTTAAATAACCATTTTCATGCCTTTGGGTGTACGTCAGGTGGTATCCACCTCAGTATCTACCACATTCAAAAACTATCAAGCACTCCAAAAGTATTTTGCTGCTCTACTTATGCCCACAACACTTGATATATTTTACACATTTGTATGCTAGCAAACTCGATAATGGGCACATAACTAATAGTTATTAAAGAATCCATAACTTTCAGAGTTATTTTTTCATTTAGAAGGGTGATTTTCTTCGCTCCCCCTCAATTCTTCACTGGTAAAATTTATATACCTCAATTCTCAATTTAGGTTTCTTCTTCTTGTTGTTGTTCTTGTTGTTGTTGTTGTGCTGGTGGTGAATAAAGCACATGATTGAGCCAGTATATGGTCCAGGGAATCCTTCCCTTGTAAATTTGCATAATTTTATTTTTCAGAATCAACCCAAAAATCTTAAAAAAAAAAAAGTAACATGGACAATTGCAGCTCTAACTTTCTGGGTTCTCCATAGAGACTTGAGAAATTATAGCTCCATGCTGTATTGATGACTAAAGCCCAATCATTTTCAAGCACATGTGTGGATGAACTTCAGGAGTCATCCATATATTCTGTAATCCATATATAACTGTGCATGTATTCTGCAAAGTAGAGACTGTATGCTTTAGCAGATCACAGTCCCATTATTTGCAATACTGGAAAGTCGCCTTCACCCAACCACTGAAAGTTAGATCTAAGCCTCAGGGTTTGAGTTCTTATCAGTAGGAAACTGAAGAGAAGCAATATGGTCCCTGGAGACTGGGGCAACTAAAAGAGATGGGACTACTCCCTCTTTGTTTCCTGTGCATGCAGCAAGAAGAGACTGGCTCTGATTGACATGTAAGGGGAAAGGCTACAAATGCATGGACCGGAGCATACCTCACACTGCTAATAATTAGAGTGTTGTTCTAAGCCACTGATTTTTACAAGTTGGGAGAGAGATTAGATGCAACTCTGAATGCAGCATCAAGTGAGAATTTATGGTCAAGGAGCAAAGACAGGACCTACAGATGGCAAACTAAAAAGAAGCAACAAAACCATGGGCTTGGGGAGCAGTTGAGGTGGCTCAGTCAATAAAAGGCTTGACACTGAGTTCAATCTCCAGTACTCATAAACACCAACCATCTCAGAACGAGTGGTACACACTTGTAATCCCAATGTTGTGGAGGTGGAGACAGGCAGGTGTCTGGAGTTTGCAGAAAAACTGGTCTAGGTCTACCTCTAGGTCCTTTGAAGATATGTTTTCTATTCCACCACTCCCACAAAAAAAAGGAGGCAATGGCATCTGTAGAATGACACCTAAGGTTGGCCTATGATTGGTATCAATACACATGCACACATTAACACACACACAGTATGAATACACATGTACACAGTAACACACACAGTATGAATATGCAGGCACACACACACACACACACACACACCACAGCATGATTACACATGCACACATTAACACACACACAGTATGAATATACATGCACATATTAAAACACACACAGTATGAATACACAGGTACACATTAACACACACACAGTATGGATGCACATGTGAACTAACACACAGACATACACACACAGATACACACACACCCCACAGCACACAAGCACAGAGGTCTGAGCTTATGACTATGTTATATACATGGCATGTAAAGAGATACACAGGTAAGCATTTCTCACTAAGCTAAACTACTAGGAGTTTTGTTCAATGAGCATCATGAAAACTTTTATGGATGTTACTGGAGAATAACACCCCTGATCAGATGTTGAGGTTTAATGAATACAGGGTACAGAATTCTCACTAAATTAACTTAGTAAAAGCCATTTTCTAAAACTTAATTTGCCCAAGAAAGTATGTGGGCGAGTCTATGATTAGGGTCAGAACCTCATAAAGGTTTCTTCAAGCAGAAAATATATTTTAAAATACAGTATTGTCATACTATTATTTGTAATTATTTATTTGGTTTTGTTGTAACATTGATGTCCTATGTAGCCATAGGTGGCCCTAAAATCAGACTCTCACTTCCTCCGCCTCTACTATGCAATGCTGGGAGGATAAGCAAACATTATCACTTCCCTCTTGCTGTAACTTTCAGTGTTCTTCCCAATAATAGTCCTTTCAGATTTTCTACTCTCATAACCTCTGTGTGCTCTTTGCACCCAAGGTCACATTCATTTCTCTTCATTTAATTGCTTAAATTTTTTTCCTTGTTTATCTAATCTCAATATTATTAGTTCAAAGCATACTCAGCCTTTCTCTGTCTACATACATAAGGAGTGTCTCCACAGGACCAGGTCATGGGAACCCTTGACATGCCCCTAGAATTTTTCTTTTCAGCAACCACAGAAGTTGTTTAGTAACATATCATCAAAGTAAGATCAGTTGTTTTGCCTGGAGTGTGCTTTAACTTGCGTGTCTCTTAGCATGGCCCTTGTTCTTATTTCTGAGCAGGATAATTTACCTGTATTTATGCTAACGAGTTAGCAATCTAAAATCACTGGCTCTTTTACAATCAGCACAGGTGGATCCCTGAGGACTTGACTCCTGCTGGCTCAGAAACTGCTTTGTCTTATACACTGTGTAAAGCTTGAGAAATATTGGGTAATGGACACATGATTGAAATGATTTTCCTTTATAAATGTATTTTCTTTGTAAGAAACATTTTTATCAAATATTTATAACCCTTTGAGTCAGTATATTTTTAAAAGTATGGTTCAAATGTATCTCAACATTGTAAATAACAACTCAAACATGACTACCTCGAGGTGTTGGATGAGTGAATCACGAAGTGTAAGGTTCTGGAAAATTCTCTGGGCAGTTGTCAACCAGCTTTAATTTGCTCATGAACAATCATCTTTTGTTCACTGTTATTATGGATGTTTGTAAATAGCATTGGAAAAAAATCATGATTTGGGGAATGAAACTGACCCATTTGGGTATTGTAAATTTTCAAATATTGCTTTTTATATTTATTGTTATTTATTTTTATACTCTTACATATAATGTTTTAAAACTACCATATGAATATATTAGATACATTTAAGATAACATTCATTTTCTTTCTCTTGATGTGATAAAGGTCTGACCAAAAGAAAGTTGAGGAGAAAAGGTTTATTTCATCTAAGAGTTTATAACATGAAGGAAAATCAAGGAAGGGATTTTAGCAGGAATTTGGAGGAAGGAATTAAAGCAAAGACTCTGGAGAAATTCTGTTTACTGATTAGGGCTCCCATGGCTTGCTCAACTTGCTTTCTTATACTCTTCAGGACTGCCTACCAGGTATAGCACCAGCTACAGCAGGCTAAGTCCTCCCCTGTCAATCATTAGTCAAGAAAAAGCCTCACAGCCTATTGGTCAATCTGATGGAGGCATTTTCTCAACAAGAGTCTCTTCCCAGATGACTCTAGCTTGTCTCAAATTTACACAAGGTAATCAGTACACTGCCCTTTTTTTTTTTTTTTAAGTTTCTTCAATTAAATTTTATTAGTTTTAAGAAACCAAAAGAAACTGTAAATATTATTGATTTACTGTTTATCAAGTTTCATAACAGGTAATCTATCTAACATATGTTTTTTTAATTTATTTTTATTTTTTTTTATTAATTTATTCTTGTTACATCTCAATGTTTATCCCATCCCTTGTATCCTCCCATTCCTCCTCCCCCCCATTTTCCCATTATTCCCCTCCCCTATGACTTTTCCTGAGGGGGATCACCTCCCCCTATATATTCTCATAGGGTATCAAGTCTCTTCTTGGCTACCTGCTGTCCTTCCTCTGAGTGCCACCAGGTCTCCCTTTTATAAGACATATTCTTCAGTTCTCCAAAGGTGGAGAAAACTCCCTCAAGGTTTGACACCGATGAATGAATCAGTGTCTATTATTGACATGATTGACGCTGTGAATAAAAAAACAGTAGATTAACAGAGAAGTAATTGACTTTTCTAAATTTTTATTGATTTTATATTTGTTATTTTCAACATATGCCTTGATTTTTATTATTGCTTGTTTGGTTTTTTTTCTAATTCCTGATCTCCTCATGATATTAAAGCAATGAGAGTTTTACAGTTCTATTTAAATCCTATTAAGAGTAAAAATTCCTCCTAAAAATGTTTCTTATAACATACAGTAGTTCATGTCCATTTTATACAGCTTTACAAACTAACAGGAAACAGTCAAAAGTATTCTGTAGGTCCCAAGTGAAAAATCTAGAAATGTGCAGTTTATTATTTTAAGTTGTTCAACATGCTCTGCTGCATTAACTTTATGGTTTTTGCTCCATCCTGACTATACCATGAATTCTTTTTTTCCTAGTGTGCCATGTTGTATAAACTATCCATCCATTCATTGCTTAGCATCTGTCTTTCATTTCACACTGTTGGTATATTGCAGTTTTTAATTCTACTAGATTATTTTTGTCGATGGAGGAACAATGATTTAGGAATTCTGAAAAGGGCATTTCAGGTATTCCAAAGAGAAGCAGTGAATGGCTCTCCTTAAGAGGAGAAAAAGTTCTCGGCTGAAAGAAACTTGAATGCATACTGGCCACAATTAGGGTGTGATACCAGGAGATCTGCAAGATAATCAGGATGCATTGGACTCACTCAGCCATCGATGGCAGCACTTTGACTACTCCCTCTTATAATCAGGAAGAGAGCATCTAATGACTGAAGCTTCAGTTCTGTGTTGTTCATGTCTCTTGATGAAGAAGAGGGAGAAAAAAGAGGACAAGAGACCTAAATTCTTCCAGAAGAGTTTGGACACAGTAGGGAGTAGTCTGCCTTATCAGATATTTTTCATTCGTAGAATATTAAAAAGAGGGAAATTTAATAATACTAACCCGCAATGTCTATCATCTGCCAGTTAGCTAGCCACATGACAAATGTCTTAATGAAAGTAAGATGGCCTTGCATGCACCAATGCTACTGAGAAGCTTGCTGTTAGATGACATGGTGAATGGCTGGCTCATTAGTATTATATCTCTGATTATATTACATTTTACTGGCTGACTCAAAGTAATGGAATCTAATATCTTTTTTTTCTTTAAAAAAGATATAAGATTTAACTTTCATTACTAAACATTAAACAGTAAATATCAAACAGATTTGACCTGTGGCTGTAGGTGTGTGTGTGTATGTGTGTGTGTGTGTGTGTGTGTGTGTGTGTGTGTGTGTGTGTGATTTGCCTTCTTTCTGTGTGCATGAATGTCTCTATATATCCGTTTCTCTTTGTCTCTGTCTTTCTCACTTTATTTTCAGTAAAAGAGTCACAATATAGACTAAACTTCTAGAAAGCTTCAGAATGGAGGGTAGTTGCAAACAAACAGACAATAAGCAAGCAAACAAACAGTTGATCTTCAAAGAAGAAAAAGAAGATTGGTTGGAAGGTACAGAGCTTCGCATTGGGAAGCAAATCACAAGATTGGTGTTCTGAGAGCCTGGCGCAGCCCAACTACACTGTGATAGGTACATGGAACAACTCGCTCCCAAGACCCCACCCTCTGTGTCTATGCCATTAAACTACTGCTGGTTTTATTGCTTTATCTTAACTTTGGTGTTTTCAGATCACTCTGAATGAGCCTCTTCAAATACTGAACATAAAAACAGGTTGTGGGATGTTAATACAGTCAAGCCATACAGATGTTTTGCTCAATCATACATCTTAGTTGGCACCTGCAGGCTGGGATTGGACCCAAGTAATATTTTCGAATGTGTGAGAATTACAATTTCTTAGGCTTCACCCCAAATAAGCTGAATCAGAAATTCTAGAAGGAATGAGCTAGCTCATGGACTATGATGCCTATTCAGGTGCAAGTGTTACTGATACATCAAGTGTTACTTGATGTAGGCTGTTTTCTACCTGTTCATTTGCTTTCATCCATGTTCATGATAACACATCATCGTGAAAGGGCTATAGTAATGCAGGACCTAAAAATTCAAAAATCTCAGTGGCTTAAGTAGGTGTGGGTTGGGCTTCTTGTTCATATCTCATATTCACTGTGAGCTGGCAGAGCATCTGCTCAACACTAGGTGCTAAGGGACTCAAAATGTTGGGATAGTCACCACCTTGACTATTGCTGCTCATCTTGTCTGTCACAACTAATACTCTAAGCTATTAGCAGTTGCCTGGAGATCAAGAGTGACTCAGACTTGATGTAACAGCTCTGCACGGAGAGCTCAGTGCAAATGATTCATCCTTTTTCATGATCAACTTTTTTTTTTTTAATCAGTTTGACACAGTATAGAACCGGCAGGGAAAAGAGTCTTCCAATGAGGGCTCTTCCAAATCGGGTTGGCCTATAGATATGTTTCTGGGAGATTGTTTTGAATATGATAATTGGTGTTGGAAAACTCAGCTCATGGAGGGAAGCTCTATTTCCTGAACAGGCATCCTGGACAGCATAACTATAACAAGCAGACTGCAGACTACCTTGCATTAAGTTTCCTTAGTTCTTGACTAGGAATGTGAGTATCTATTTTGATTCCTGTGCAGTGACAAACTAATCTGGAAGTATAGACTGAGTAAATCCATTCTCCTTTACAGTTATATTGGTCAGGGTGTTATCATAACATCAGTAAGATTAAAGCAAACATGTTGGGCCGTATTGCTGACACATACCAAGAAGATACTCACATATGCGCACAAGTCTCAAATATCCCAGTGCTGTGCCTAATGTAGGCTCACCAGAAATTTTAAGTGATCTCATGATGTTGTGTCTGGTGCATACTAGATGAATGTCACTAATAGACTAATCACCACCACAGCAAGACTTCGGCCATATGAAGGGTGCTGGTTTTTTTTTTTTTTTTTTTTAATTTATTCTTGTTACATCTCAATGGTTATCCCATCCCTTGTATCCTTCCATTCTTCCCTCCCTCCCATTTCCCATTATTTCCCTCCTCTATGACTGTTCCAGTGGGGGATTTCCTCCCCCTGTATATGCTCATAGGGTATCAAGTCTCTTCTTGGTAACCTGCTTTCCTTCCTCTGAGTGCCACCAGGTCTCCCCCTCCAGGGGACATGGTCAAATATGACGCACCAGAGTACATGTGAAAGTCATACCTCACTCTCTACTCAACTATGGAGAATATTCTGCCCATTGGTTAGATCAGGGTAGGGGTTTAAAGTTTACTGCCTGTATGGTCCTTGGCTGGTGGCTTAGTTTCAGCGGGACCACTGGGCCCAAATCTGCCTATCATAATGTTCTACTTGTAGGTTTCTAGGACCCTCTGGATCCTTCTACTTTGCTATTCTCCCATGCTTCTTTCATCTAGAGTCCCAATAGGATGTCCTCCCATCTGTCCCAGTTTTCTGGTAAGTGAAGGCTTTGTGGGACATGCCCCTTGGGTTAGAATGCAGATGTAAGTGAGTATATACCATTTGATTATTTCTGCTTCTGGGTTAACTCACTCATCATGATCATTTCTAGCTCAATCCATTTATCCACAAATTTCGGGAATTCCTTGTTTTTAATAGCTGAGAGTATTCCATAATGTATATGTACCACAGTTTCTTTATCCATTCTTCTACTGAAGGACACTTAGGCTGTTTCCATGTTCTGGCTATTATGAATAAGGCTGCTATGAACATGGTTGAGCAAATTTTCTTGTTGTGTGCTGGAGCATCTTCTGGGTATATTCCATGGAGTGGAATAGCTGGGTCTTGAGGAAGCCCTATTCCCACTTTTCTGAGATAGCACCAGATAGATTTCCAAAATGGCTGGACTAGTTTGCATTCCCACCAGCAATGAAAGAGTGTTCCTCTCTCTCCACATCCTCGCCAGCATATGGTTTCACTTGAATTTTTGATCTTAGCCATTCTAATGGGTGTAAGATGGAATCTCAGAGTTGTTTTGATTTGCATTTCCCTGATGACTAAAGAGGTTGAGCATTTCTTTAAGTGTTTCTCAGCCATTTGATATTCCTCTGTTGAGAATTCTCTGTTTAGTTCCAAGCCCCATTTCTCAATTGGCTTATTTGGTTTGGTGGTGTTTAATTTCTTGAGTTCTTTATATATTTTGGATATTAGACCTTTGTCAGATGTAGGGTTGGTGAAGATCTTTTCCCAGTCTGTAGGCTGTCGCATTGTTCTCTTGACAGTGTCTCCTGCCTTACAGAAGCTTCTCAGCCTCATGTGGTCCCATTTGTTAATTGTTGACATTAAGGCCTGGGCTGCTGGTGTTCTGTTCAGGAAGTTGTCTAATATGTTCCAGGCTCTTCCCCACTTTTTCTTCTAAGTGACTTAGTGTTTCCGGTTTTATGTTGAGGTCTTTAATCTGCCTGGATTTGAGTTTTTTGCAGGGTGACAAATATGGGTCCAGTTGCATTTTTTTACACATAGACCTTCAGTTAGACCAGCACCATATGTTGAAGATGCTATCGTTTTTCCATTGAATAGATTTGGCTTCTTTGTCAAACATCAAGTGATCATATGTGTGTGGATTCATATCTGGGTATTCGATTCGATCCCACTGATCAAGCAGCCTGTTGCTGTGCCATACCATGCTGTTTTAATTACTATTCCTTTATAGTACAGTTTGAGATCAGGTATGGAGATCCCTCCGGAGCACTTTTTATTGTACAAGATTGTTTTAGCTATTCTGGGTTTTTTTTTTTCCATATGAAGTTCAGAAATGAACTTTCAATGGCTTTAAAAAACTGTGTAGGTATTTTGATAGGGATTGTATTGAATCTGTTGATTGCTTTTGGTAGGATGGCCATTTTTACTATGTTAATTCTCCCGATCCCTGAGCAAGGAAGATCATTCCATCTTCTCATGTCATCTTCAATCTCTTTCTTCAGAGTTTTGAAATTTTTTTCAAACAAGTCCTTCACTTGCTTAGTTAGGGTAACTCCTAGATATTTTATATTGCTTGTGGCTAATGTGAAGGGTGTGGTTTTCCTAATTTCTTCCTCTGCAAGCTTGTCATTTGTGTATAGGAAGGCTACAGACTTTTTTGAGTTAATTTTGTATCCAGCCAATTTGCTGAAGGTATTTATCAGCTGTAGGAGTTCTCTGGTGGAATTTTGAGGGTCACTTATGTACACTATCATATCATGTGCAAAAAGGGATAATTTGACTTTCTCCTTTCCCATTTGGATACCCTTGATCTCCTTTTGTTGTCTTATTGCTCTGGCTAGAACTTCTAGTACTATATTGAAGAGATATGGAGAGAGTGGGCAGCCTTGCCTTGTTCGTGATTTTAGAGGAACTTTTTTGAGTATCTCACCATTTACTTTGATTTTGGCTATTGGCTTGCTGTATATAGCCTTTATTATGTTGAGGAAAGTGTCTTGTATCCCTGATCTCTCCAAAACTTTAAACATGAATGGGTGTTGGATTTTATCAAATGCTTTCTCTGCATCTAAGGAGATGAGTATCTGGTTTTGTATTTTCAGTTTGTTTATATGGTGGATTACATTGATGGATTTCTGTATATTAAACCATCCCAGCATGCCTGGAATGAAGCCTACTTGGTCATGGTGAATGATATCTTTGATATGTTCTTGTATCCATTTTGCAAGTATTTTATAGAGTATTTTGCATCAATGTTAATCAGAGAACTTGGTCTGAAATTCTCTTTCTTTGTGAGGTTTAGGTATCAATGTGACTATGGCCTCATAGAATGAATTTGGTAATGTTCCATCCATTTCTATCTTTTGGAGTAGCTTGAAGAGTATCGGTATTAGCTTGCCCATGAAGGTCTGGTAGAATTCTGCACTGAAACCATCTGGCCCTGGGCTTTTTTTTTTTTTTTTGGTTGGGAGACTGTTAATGATTGCTTCTATTTCTGTATGGGAAATGGGACTATTTAGCTTGTTTATCTATTCTTCACTCAACTTTGCCAAGTAAAATTGATCCAGAAAATCATCCATTTCCCTTAGATTTCAAATTTTGTGGCATATATGCCTTCAAAGTAGGATCTTATGATTCTTGGTATTTCTTTAGTGTCTGTTGTTATGTCTCCCTTTTCATTTCTGACTTTGTTGATTTTAATACTGTCTGTCTGCCTTTTAGTTAGTTTAGCTAACGGTCTGTCTATCTCGTATATTTTCTCAATGAACCAGCTCTTGGTTTTGTTGATTCTTTGGACTGTTTTCTTAGTTTCTAATTTGTAAATTTCAGCCCTGAGTTTGATTGTTTCCAGAAGTCTACTCCTCTTTGGTGTTTCTGCTTTTTTTTCTAAGGCTTCCAGTTGTGTTGTTAATATGCTTATGTGCGATGTTTCCAATTTCTTTTTAAAGGCACTTAGTGCTATGAATTTTCCTCTTAGCACTGCTTTCAATATATCCCGCAAATTTGGGTATGTTGTTGCTTCATTTTCATTGAATTTCAGAAACTCCTTGATTTCTCTCTTTATTTCTTCCCTGACCCAGGTGTCATTTAGCAGAGAGTTGTTTAATTTCCACATACGTGTAGGCTTTTTGTTATTTCTGTTGTTGTTGAATTGCAGCCTAAGAGCATGGTGATCTGATAGGATACGAGGTATTATTTGAATCCTTTTGTATCTTTTGTGGCTTGCTTTGTGACATAGGATGTGATAAATTTTGGAGAAGGTTCCATGGGGTACAGAGAAGAAGGTATATTCTTTCTTGTTTGGGTGAAAGGTTCTATAGATATCTGTCAGATCAATTTGACCCATGGCATTGGTTAATGATGTTATTTCTCGGCTTAGTTTCTGTTTCAATGTCTTATCCTTCATTGAGAGTGGGGTGTTGACGTCTCCCACCTTATTGTGTGGGGATCGATGTGTGGTTTAAGCTTTTTTAGCAGATCTTTTACAAATGTGGGTGCCCTTGTATTGGGAGCATAGATGATCAGAATTATGATGTCATCTTGGTTGACTTTACCTTTGATGAGTATGAAGTGGCCTTCCGCATCCCTTTGATTAATTTTGGTTGAAAGTTTATTTTGTTCGATACTAAAATGGTTATGCCTGCTTGCTTCTTGTGACCATTTGCTTGGAATATTTTTTCCAACCTTTTACCCTGAGGTAATGCCTATAGTTCCGGGTGAGATGTGTTTCTTCAATGCAGAAGAATGTTGGATCTTGTTTATGCACCCACTCAGTTAGTCTGTGTCTTTTTATTGGAGAATTGAGACCATTGATATTGAGAGATATTAATGACCAGTGACTGTTAAGAGTCTTGATTTTGATGTTGGTTCCAGTCGAGCATTTGTGTAGTTGTGTTTTTGCCATGGTATAGTTATCTATTTATTAAATAGTTTTGGTTGTAGCTTGACCCTTTGGGATGGAGTTTTCCTTCTAGTACCTTCTGTAAAGCTGGATTTGTGGATAGGTACTGTTTGAGTTTGTTTTTGTCATGGAATATTTTGTTTTCTCCATCAATGGTTATTGATAGTTTTGCTGGGTAAAGTAGTCTGGCCTGGCATCTTTGGTCTCTTAGGATTTGAGGATCTCTGTCCAGGCCCTTCTGGTTTTGATGGTCTCTGCTGTCGGGTGTAATTCTGATAGGTTTGCCATTAAATGTTATTTGGTCCTTTGCCCTTGCAGATTTTACTATTTTTTCTTTGTTCTGTATGTTTTGTGTTTTGATTATTATGTGACAGGCAATTTTTCTTTTGTGGTCAATTCTATTTGGTGTTCTGTAGGCCTCTTGTATGTTTATAGGCATCTCTTTCTTTAGATTGGGGAAATTTTCTTCTATGATTTGTTGAGAATAGTTTCTTGGCCTTGGAGTCTGATATCTTTTCTTTCTTCAATGCCTATTATCCTCAGATTTCTTCTTTTCGTGGTGTCCTTAATTTCTTGGATGTTTTGTGTCAGGATTTTTCCAGATTTGGCATTTTCTTTTATGGTTGCTTCAAGATCTGTGATTGTATCTTCTAGACCTGAGAGTTGTTCTTACATCTCTTGGATTCTGTTAGAAAAGCTCACCTCTGTTTTGCTTGCCTTCTTCTCTGAGGTCTCACTTTCTCATTTTTCTTCTGTCTGTGTGTTTATCATTGAAGCCATTTTCATCTTCAGATCTTGAACTGATTTTTTTATTTCTTTGATCTGATTGTTTGTATATTCCTGAGTTTCTTCCATTGCCTCTTATAGGTCTTCAGAGCTTGAACCATTTCATTTATTTTTTTCATCTGGCTGTTTGCATTTTCCTGAAATTTTTCCAGTTCCAATCTATGTGCTTCTTTTATGTCTCTCACCTGTTTGGCTGTGCCTTCCTGCATTTGATCATGAATTTTATTTGTTTCCTCCATTATCATCCTCATTACTAAGGATTTGAGGTCATTTTCTTGTATATCCATTGAATTTGAGTTCTTTGGGTTGTTTCCTTTGGGATAGCTGGAAACTGGAGACGCCATGTTGTTTTGGGGTTTTTTGCATATGCTTTTACGCTGTCCTTTATACATCTTGCCATCTCTGTTTTTGTTGGGTAGTTTCCACAGTTGGGTGGAGGGAGCCTGATGATAGATTCACTTGTTTTCTCATAATTTCCCTAGGCTGGAAGCTCTGATGCTTCTCTGGTGTGGATGGCAGCAGGCTAGCCCTGTCATTTTGGACTCTCACAGCCAGTGATCCTCAGCTCCCCTGTACTGTGGGTCCTGCAATCGTTCTCGGTCTCTGAATGAGTGTTGGGTCAGGCCAAGGTATCCACAGACTTCTGGGTCCCCTGCCAAGTCCAGCCACGGACACTGGGCCCAAATCATACTCCCAGCTCAGCTAGATTCTCAGGGCTTGAACCATCTGTCGAGCTCAGCTAGGGACTCTAGGCCCAATATGTGCACTGAGATCCCCTAGGGACTCTGGCCCCAAATTGCACGCAGAGTCCAGCCAGAGTTTTTGGGCTGGGACTGCGCACCAAGCTCAGCTAGGGGCTTTTGGTGCAAAGTGCGTGCTGTGGTCAGTTATAGACTCAGGACCCAAACCGTCTGCCAAGCTCAGCCAGGAATTCTGGATTCAAACTGTGCACTGTGTCCAACCAGAGTCTTAGAGCTAGGACTATGCCAAAAGCTCAGCTAGAGTCTCTGGACCAATCTGTCTGATAAGCACAATTAGGGACTCTGGCCCCAAAATGCACGCCAAGCTCCCCCTGAGTCTCCGGGGTGGAATTGTGCACCGAGCTCAGCCAGAGACTCTGGACCCAAACTGTGCGCTGAATTCAGCCTGGGACTTCGGGCCTAAACTGCATGGAGAGTCCAGCCAGAATCTTAGGGCCACCGAGCCTGTGCGCAAAGCTCAGCTTGAGTCTCTGGGCCCAAATTGCCGGGCTAGTCCAGCTAGGGACTCTGATCCAAATCTGCATGCTGACCTCAGCCTGTGTCACCGCCCCTGCTGAGCTGAGCTAGTGTCTTGGGCAGAACTGCTCACTGAGCTGAGCTACCCCCTCAGTGGAACTGAATGCTCTGCCCAGCCTGAGTCACAGCAGGGGAGCTGCGGCTGAGCTGAGCTAGTGCCTTGGGCAGAACTGCTTTCTGAGCTGAGCCAGTGTCTCCACAGCACTGGGCACTGAGCTGAACCCGGGACTCTGGGGCTGAAATGTCTGCCGAGTCCAGTTTGGGTCTCAAGGCACCGCGCGACCCAAATCCTGCCCAGAGTCCCCTGTCCCACAGAAACTTCCACCAGCCACTACACCAATCACCTCCACCAGAAGGCTCAGAGCTGCAAACCTCAGCCACCGCCACTGCTGCCTCTGGTGCCATTGCTGCTGCTGCTGCTGCTCCTGCTTCTGCCGCTGCTGCTCTGATCTGAGAAAATCCGCACTCTTTCCATGAGCAGGGGCACGCAGGTCCTCTGCACCCTGGTCCCTCCGAACCGTGGAGCACTCCTGCTGCCATGGTGTAGGGACCTCGGTGTTCCTGGCTCAGAAATCTGTGTAATTCCCTGAATTGTTCACTGGAGCTTCCAAACACGGTCCACGCTGCTCGCCACCATCTTGGATCTGCTGTAGGGTGCCGTTTTCAAAGAGCAATAGCATATGATATTGGTCTGCTGGAATCCTATAGTTCTTTGTCCACTTGCTACAAAACAATGACCTGATAGTTTCCAAATAGGGTCCTGCTATTCAAATTACTTTGTGCTATAGTCTAAATATATAGCAATACATAAAGAAGATCGGGAGGTAAAATTGTATCTCTGAACATCCAGTTCCCTGATACTTTCAGGATTCCAAGTAACGTGGATATTAATAAGATACATAGTGGGTGAGATGACCTTGGTCCCAATCTCAGCTATCCTGCTGCTGTTTGCAAAATGAGGTAAACACAGAACTACTATGTTAATCAAGGTGCAGTGAGGGATTCCAACCTGCCTCCTGAGAAAAATGAGTCTGGATGTTACTGTATCTGGGAAGTAACAGTATAGACCAATATCCAGATAGTCATGCCAGACCTGGTTTAGCACTCTCTCAGATTAAATTATGTATATATATATATATATATATATATATATATATATATATATATATATATATATATCCATCAATATTAAAAGCTACATATAACACACTATAATTGTGCTGGTTCTGTATCAAATACAATCTTCTGTATACATAGGTTCTGAGGTTATCTGTAGGAAAGGTTGCTACACCATTATAATTAGCCTTTCACTAAAGGAAAGCTATGGGTATATTGCTTTAGGGCCAGAACCTGGTTTGAGATGCTCTCCCTCTTAAACATTTTTCTAATTATTATGAAAGTCAAGCAAAGGGCTGGCCATAATAGTTAAATTACTTACATATTTGTCATCTCTAAGTGCTGGGCACTGCAACAACTTGGAACACTTCTTTCTTGTCCACCGACAGCAGAAGCTTGCTGCGTGGTGTCACCTTGCTACCCATTGGTGAAAGAACTTTTCTTTCTCTTCTTTCTCCTTTACTTGTTTTGTTTTAAAGGAAAAAAAAAAAAACAGAATGAATTCCAAAGTGTAAATTAGTACTGCTATGCTACAAGGAAATGACGCAACACAGGAGTGGGTGATGAAGACCAGAAAAGGGTGGTAAGGCCAGTCAACAAAGGTCAAACTAATATGGCTGAAAGATCATACAGAGAAGGAGGTAAGAGAAAAAGAGTAGGGTGTGGCAAAGGTAGGTTAATAAAATAGAAAGAACCAGATATTTAAGTTCACATCAAGCACAACTCTAAAATGGTAATAAAAACTATCATTTTTAACTTTTTCGTTTGGAGTGGGATATTGCTATAGTACAGTATAGCAAAGCATATAATAATACACTACAGCACATGGCATAGGCTGGCCTGGAACTCATAATTCTCTTATATTTATTTCCTTAGTGGTGGAATTAAAGGTGTAAACCACCATATTATGCACATGCATACAAATTCCTCTCACATTTACATGGAGACCTAGCTCACTGAGGTTTTTGATTATAAAAGAAAGAGACTTGGGCTAGCAAAGTGGCTCAGCAGGTCATTTTGCCTGCTACTACATCTGACATCTAGATGTGATCCTCCGAAAACACAAAGGATCAGAAAAGATGTTCCCTGACCTACACAACGATGCCATCCTCTGTGTGCTCCCCCTGTTCAAATCACATAAATAAACAAATAGATAAATAAATACATACAAAACTTAAATGCAATAAAAAGTACAACAAAAAAGCACTAACTTGGCTAGATTTTTCTTTTTGCTGCTTCTGTTGAAAAATTCCTACTTAGAAATCTTGTGGTTTTAAACTGTTAGAACAAATGGAAATTATGATATAAATGTTAGGCCTTTGCCTAGAATATATCTTAATTCCAGTCATGAAATAGGTGTAAAAAGCTCACTAGTACCTATATCTCTGTGTGGAACCCTGAGTATTTTTCTCACAAACTTTTTATTTGGGAATATCTCACTGTTTAGAAATAAAGAAGGGGGATTTGAAAAGTTTCATTTTTCCATTTCTGAGCTCCCATTTCCATGTAGATAAAGAGCAATCGGCTCAGGACAATATCACTAGCACCTGGCATGACCCTGTTTTATGCACGAATTCATGAGTGAATTGACTGAGTATGTTTTACTACAGTCTATATATTTTCTTTGCAAAGCAAATTTAAGTTCTATTTAACAAAATTTCTTATTGTTGAGAAATAACATATCAATCTTTAGAAGCTATAATATAAAATATGATATATGTGTAGAACACATTCTGATGAGATTGAGGCTATAAACATTTGTATCTCTTCAGATATTAATCATATTCATGTGTTTGGGAAATTTGTACATTTCTAGTCATTTTAAAATATGTCACACATTTTTTAAACAACAGCTACCTACTATACTATAAAAAAAACCAGAACTAAGTTTCAGAAAACTACAAATTGAATGACATTAAGATTCCTTCTTGCACCAGTTAGAATAGTAAGCATTAAGAAGACAATAACAAACACTGGATAAGAAGCAAAGAAAAGGAAAACCACACAAAATGCACGTGTGAAAAGAATCAGCTCTTAAACTATAAATGTCACCATGGAGCTTCCTCACAAGCTAAAGACAGACATACTTTATCACCAACCTGTTCAACTCCTGAGTGCTTACCAAAGCCATCATATCACAGAGATGCCTGCGCAGGGATGTTCACATCAACGCCCACAACAACTAGGCTATGGAAACAACTTAAGTACACAGCAAAAGTGGAGTGCATAAATAAAATATCATATAGGTGCAGGTTAGAATGAAATTAAGTCATTTGCAAAAAAAAAAAGGATGTAACTGAGGTCCACTGAGCAAATTAAGTGAACTGCTTTCTGTCCCTTCAACCGATTTCCTTTTCTGAGTCTGTCACCCTCTATCCCCCATTGACCTGCTATGAGACACACTGTGTAGATTTTACAGACAACTGAGAATGTGCTGTGTTTGGCCCTTAGTTCCTCATTTATTCCAATTAACACAATCCCAGTTTCATCCATTTTACTGTCAACCCCAGGGTTTTAAGCTTTTTATGTCTAAGCAATATCTCATTGAGTTACACCTGATGTTTTGAAATAATACTGTCCTATTTTACAAATGAATCAATAGATAATAATCATTCATTTGTGAATAATGAAAGTTCATAAAAGAGGCCAGTGAGACAGCTCAGCAGGTAAACATACTTGATGTTCAAGCCTGGTGGCCTGGGTTTGATCCCCAAACCTCAACAAACATGGAAGGAGGAATCTTCAATACCAGGCTGTTCTTTGACCTCTAGAAACTCTGTGCGGTACATGAGATTGTACAAACTCATCATGTGCACATGATGCATGAATGAATGCATAAATAAATAGGAAGAAGGAACAAAGTCACAGCCAGCATCCTTCAGTTGAAACAGTGACATAGGCCACAGCAAGAGTGCCATATCTCTCCAGGCTTGGTGGGTTAGAGGAGTGCGTTGTTGCCTGTAATTTGGAAACTGTGCCAAAGTGAAGGTATGGTGGATGGGCCCAAAATGGTTTATTGTGAGACTCTTTTTGAGTTTCCTCTTTTAAAAGTGTGGTTTTGTGAACTCCTTCTATTTACATGTCTCCTTAAATATTATGCTAGTGTATGCATTCTCAGCTTCATATTATTTGCCACTTTTAGGGGAGTTACAACTCAGAACATCATAAAGGTCAAATGTATTGCAGTGGTTTCAGTGTGAAATGCCCACATTGACACATGTGTCTGAACTATTGGTCTGCACTAGTTGATGCTGTCTGGGAAGACTGTAGAATCTTTAGGAGATTGAGCCTTGCTGGAGACAGTAGGCTGCTAGGGTAAACCATGATTTTATAGCGCATCGGCACTGCCTATTGTCTCATCTTCCTCTTTTCCAAAGATGAGAAGTTGAAGGGTCCCGCCTGCACACTCCCGCCACCATGCCTTTCCTTCTTTGATGGTCTTTATATCCCTGTGATGTGTAATTTCCATTGTCAACTTGTCGATTTGCATCTGGGTAAGTTTATGAGGAAATTGTCTTGGTTAGGTTGAGGGGGGAAGATCCATCTGCTATGGGTGGTGCCAGCTTCTTCCATGGAATCCTAGACTGCATAAATAAAGACAATGTGAGCTGAACACAAACCTTCATCACTCTCTGCTTTTTGACCATGATTACAATGTGACCAGGAACCCCAAGCTTCTGCTTCCCTGACTTCCCCATTGTGATGCTTATACTCTTGAACTATAAGACAAAACAAACCCTGTGAGTTGCCTTTGTCCGGCTACTTTATCACACAACAGGCATACAACTAGGACACCGCCCAAACTGTGAACAGAATAAACTCTTCTTTCCTCTACGCTTCTTCTTGTTCGATACTTTGCCATAGTAACAAGAGAGCGATACTGCGACCCATGCCAATAATGAGCAGGAAATCCCTCCAAAAGATGTCAGCCATGGTAGGACTGTGAAAATACCATGTGGAATGTCTTGATTTGTTCAATCACTCATTACTTAACTCAAGTAAGTGCAACCCTTGAATAACATAAGGGGATGAAAAGGTTGAGGATTTCTCCTACTGAAAGACCCCCGAAGGGAGACCCTCACTCAAGCCTCGGGATGGCGCACACCCAAAGACAAACAAACAACCGTCTTGCTGTAAACGCACCAGGTAGTTTATTGGTGGAGACAGAGGGGTCGACCCAGAAGCCTAGGGGTTTGGGGTTTATATGGTCTAAGGTCGGGGGGAGCGGGAAGTTTTGGCACAGCCACACACGATTGGTTGTTTCAAACATTTGAACAGCAGCAAATTATGTAGGCAGATCTGGGGTAAGGTCAGACTTAATCACACGGAACATTCCTTGGTTCCTGTTCTTCTCGGAACCCGAGGGTAGATGTTTATCTGAGCTAATGACACATCTGGTTAAACTCAAAACTGGAACATTGTGTGTAGGCCTCAAGGGGGGATTAAGCAAACACCATAAGATCGGATGAGGAGTCTTGGCTCATTACTCACTCGACCATGCCCGGTACCTGTTTCTTTCAGGAATCTGTCCTTGTGTACCCTCCCTATCTTTTACAGCCAGCCGGTCCCTGGAACACTCAATAGGCCTTTGTCTCTTAGCTCCGCATTCTTTGTGACTTATCATCTAGGACCTTGGGCTAGCATACCTGCCGACCTGCACTTATGAGTTAGAGAGCTGAGAGCTCTGCTGTTCTGGTTGCTTTAATGCTAATTAAAAATTTTCCCTTTCACTACAGACAAAGAACTGGAATCAATGGGAAATCACCCAAGGTGGCCAAAAAGGGGTCTGACAGTCAAATATCAAAGAAATCCTAAGGAGCAGAAGCTACATTTGTTTTTGAGATCTGGCATAAACGAGCCTCCCAGATGACAATGTTGGCACAGGCACAAAATTTCTAGCATTTACTAATGATACTAACTTCTGAAGCATTATCACACATTAAGGGCAAAGTTTAAGATAAAATAAGGGGGGAAACTCAGTCAAGTGTATATCACTACTTTGGACATTCAGGGAAGAACTATTGGCAGCTGGTGGGTGCCGGGGAGGGAAAGTTACTCTCTTTTGGGGAGATGACCTGGAAGGTTACCAGTGCCCCGGAACATATTAGTAGCCCTAACCTGATTCCAGTGTTATTAGTATTAAATTCTTAAGTAGAGGACAGAAGTTGGAAATGGGTTGAGGGAACCAGGCATTGGTGAATAGGAACGGTCAACATTGTGCATGTGAAAATGTATTTGAAGAATAAATGAAGTTATTGAAAATAGAAAGTATAGAGAAATAAGTGACAGTAATGAAATTCTATTTCCAAATGTAGATTGCCACTAAAAATGTCAAAATTAAAACGTCTCACACTGTGCCACTTATAATTTGCTAGTTTTCTCTAAGGGGATCTCAGACTCTGATTCAGCATTTGCCCTGGGGAAGACCAGCTTGCCTATGGAAAAAATAAAATTAGGAGCCGTCCAATTCATTAAAAAATTTACAGGGCAGGAAGATATCTGCCCAAATCATAGTGGCACACATCTCCTCTGATGGCATTTGCTTGTTTGAGATTTTCTGTACTGTTCAAATGATATATACCACTTTTTCCCATGAGAACTCAGATATCCACAAGAAAGATTGCTACCATTCCAAAAACTCATGCTGATAGCAATTTGTTTTAAAAATTAGTCTCAATGAGTTTAAGATAATATGGTTAGGAAGCAAGTTGCATGGCTGGAGGGATGGCACAATGATTAAAATCAGTGGCTGCTCTTCCAGAGGACCCTGGTTCAACTCCTAATACCCACATGGCACCTCACAAGAGCTTCTAATTCCCAATCCAGGGAATCTGTTGGCCACTTCTGACCTCTTTGAGCAATCCATGCGTCTACTATATAGACATACATGGAGGTATGACACCCATACATTAAAAATTGTTTTGAAAGATGCAAATTGTTTATGAATAGTAGTGGAATCATGGAGTAATTCTTCTTTATATTGAAATATATCCAGTACTCTAAAGAAGTTTTCTGAAGCATGCTTGATATTTTTCTAAAATTATTTCTATATTCTTGGAATTTTCATATATCAGGGCACTGAAATGTCATTTTATTTTACCCGAATTTTCCATTTCCTCAAACTTGTCCTAAATCATCCTCCTCCAAACTTCATGTTCTTTGGAAAATGTACATTGTATCTATTTCCAAATACATTATTCTGACTAAAGCTTATTCACTATGGTTGATATTCAGGAATGTAAAAGTTAATAGTTGCACAGTCTGTAGTATTCTAACAGTGTAAATCTGTGCCTAGATAACAAAATGAAAACAAATAAGCAAAACCCTGTTGAGCCTTTGCCAGTCTTTCCAGTTAAAATAAACTAGACTAGATCACTGTAGAACTCAGCACGTCTTCAGTACTTATCCAGGAATTTATATATTTATGGTAAACAGAGTATATGGTGATATATGAACCACAAATTATTTTTTCCTTTTATAATTTTTATTAAATATTTTACATATACATTTATAATATTACACATATATACCATAAACTATCTACAGCATGAAGAATCAGATAATTTAATTTTACAATTTAGCCATTAAGATGTTTTTAGGCATAGATAGATGTTTTAAGTTGATAATAATGAAATATTATAGATATTGATTCATATTCAGAATTTTAGACTCACCAAAATAGGAAAGATGTTATCTTAAAGGTTGTCAAATACAAATAGCCGAAACACTATGAATGTAACATTTATACAATTCCTGATTGTTTTGTGGAACCACAAATTATTTATGGGCTATTATATGAGATAAATTGTTTGCAAATATTTCTAAACAGCGCCCAGCACACACTAACCTTTTGAAGTGAATTATCCCATAGCAGAATACATAAGATTATGACAGGTAACAAAATAATTCCTTGTAAAATATTTACTACTTATCAGTTTCACTAATATTAATTAGTGTACTCATTATTTTAGGCAATGAGTAGATGATTTAAATTTCTCCCTCCACACGTTAGAAGAGTTATTATGACTCAATGCACACATATCTTATTGGGCATTTGAGGAATCTCCTCTCTTAGTTTTCCTACTGAAAACTGAAAAGTAACAGTTGCCAACTCGGGCTATGGTGGGTTCATAAATTAGTGAGAATTCGGCATTTGGCAACAGGTTTGTAAAGGAATAAAAATCAGGAAGGATTTTAAAATGCTGTTCAAAGGCTGAATGGTTCAGAGGGTCTATTGCTTTTCCATAGGACACAGATTCTGTCCCTATCACTCCCTTCAGTTGTCTCACAATCTCCTAAAACTCCAGCTTTAGGGACTCTGACATCTTCATTTGGAATCTGCACTTATATGTATCTTAACAGAAGCATAAAGACATAATTTAAATGAACTAATTCTTTAAAAATAATAAAAATAAAATGAAAGTTACTGGGTAGCTCAAATCCCAGAAATTATTACTTTTTCTATTTTCCCAAGATGCAGTGTAGACTTTGATTCATTGGAAGACAAGTGTCTTTGGTTCTTTCTCCTTTAAGCATAGCAGAGTCACTGATGGTTTCTTGATGAACTAGCTCCCCAGAGACTGCTGTACAAGAAGCAACCTCCAAAAATAGACATCATGTCTATCCATGAACCAAGGCCAGGCTTTCTTGTGCCTACTTCGCAACAATAATTTCTCCTTCAGAGGATAGGTCTGTGACTGATGAAGTACAATGCAAACGGCCCCAAGTCCCTCGACACCAGTTCCTCCATGCTGGTAACAAGCCACCTCCGCGTAAGGTGTCTGCCTTGCAGAGGGCTGATCCTGCTTCTCTGAGCTATGAAGAGTGTTTTCTTTCATCTCACTCATTCTTTCAACCACAGATGAATAAAAACCTAATCCACGCTCTTTCAAGTAAAGTAGTAGCAGCTTCCTCACAGTCCTCCACATAGTTGCTTTCCCTGAGAAACTAATCTAGTAGTGCCAATTTCTCTGAAACATCAACAAAGATGTTTCATTATTATTAATTATTAATGATGCGACAACTCAACTCAATCATTGATGAGACAACTCAAATTTTGCTACCTTGAAAAAGAAATTTCTTCATCTTTACAATTTTTTTTTCAGTTCAAGTGGAATTTTCAAAATCTTGCAACCACTAACGGTGGTCTAGACAACTGTTGTTGTTGTTGTTGTTGTTGTTGTTGTTGTTGTGGTGACAGGGAATTATACCCCACCTAGTAGAATGTTGGAGCGATATTCTTGACCTCTACCATTAAGATCAACTTGCAACCCACAAATGGTTCTTTTGTGGCAAAATTGTTCATGGTTGAGAAGCAGTGGCCACTCAACTAAAGTAAGACTTCTGGCCTGATTCTATTTCAACAAGGCCACCAGAGATAACTGGCCCCTGGGAAAAGCTTTGTAGAGGTAGCAGCAGCCAAGGAAGGGTGGAGGTTTCATTTAGCGTGTGTGTGCTGGGGTACTCACACGTGCTGTCAGTTGTGCGCTGGTAGAAGATGACTGCTCTTAGCTAGTGCTAGTTTTGTCTAACTCAACAAATATGCAATTGTTTCTCTCACTGGAAAGAATCTTCCTCTTGCCACTACAGCCTTCTCCCCAGCTCTGTGAGCATGGCTGCTTCACTAAGTAAATGAAATCTACAAACCTCCCACACTCTCTTCCTTTCTTCGGTCTTATGGTCTTAAAAGGATACAATATATTCCCATGCCAATTGGTTGGCCTTTGCTTTCAGTGTCAGACAGGAGGAAACAGTCCAAGGTGATGAAAATCAAGCTGAAAACACAGTGAGCTAAAAAAAAAAAAAACCAAACAACTGGAGCCATTATCATTACAAAAGAAAAAATGCAATGGTAAAGCTTGGGAGAGAAAAGTTCTTGGAAATAAAATATACATAGACAACATAGATTGAGGTATTGTGAAGAAAAGGGGAATGACTTTACCAAATACCTAACTACAAAAAAAAAGTTTGGGGTCCTCCAGTTTCATGGACTCATCCTGGGAACATTCTAAAAGTGTGATCACAAAATGTTAGAACTCTAGAAATTTTCAAAAATTGGCCAAGATCTATGTTGAAAAAGAAACTGTGATTTTATACATAATGGAATTTTATTTACCTAGCTATAAAGAAAAAAATGAAAACCAGTACCTTAGCCAGAATATAAATGCAACTAGATATCGTGATGTCAACAAAAATAAAATTAAGCCAGTCTAAGAAAGGCAAAGGGCATGTTCCTTTTGTATGTGGAGGTTAGGTTTAAACTCTTATGTGTGCTTGTGTGCATGCCTGGGTGTGTACATGTACGTGAGTGTGTACGCTTGTGTGTGCCTGTGTGTGTGTGCATGTACATGAGTGTGTGTATGTGACTGGCAGGTGCATGTATGTGTGGGTCTGTGTGTGAGTGTGTGCTTTGTATGTGTCCATGGAAGGTTGTGCTAAAACTAAAACACGTATCATGAGACTAGCAGAAGACTCCTTCAGGGAGGAAGAAAGGGGAATTGAAATCACGTGACATGAAAGCAGGAGAGACTGTTTGGGTGGGGGAAAGGGAACAAAGGGCAGAGCAGAAGACAATGATGGAGTAGGGCATTAGAAGAGAGCATAGTGACACAAAGGTAAAAAAAAAAAAGTGCCATGCGATCTGGTGCATCAGTCTGCACACCTCCAGGGTCCAGAGTTGATAGCTTCGTTGGTCTCTGTTGAGCTCCTGTCCCCTCTGGGTCATTCTATGTCCCCTGTCTTCCAGAGCTCTGCTAAAAGTTGTGCTCAGTCTCCATATGGGTCCCTAGTAAGGGGAGCAGGGGCTATCTCTGACATGGACTCTGATGTCTGCTATTTGATCACTTCCCCATGAAGGGGAAGCCTTGATGAGTCACGGAGGAAAGGATACAGACAGTCTTAATGTGGGGTCAGATGGTAGGGGAAGAGGGTTCCCCCTCTCAGAGGACTAGGGGAGGGGAATAGGGGAAGGAGGTAAGGAGGGTGTGAATGGGAAGAAATGAGGGAGGCAGTTACAATCAGGACATAAGGTGAATAAATTATTAAAAATTAAAACTAAAAAGTACAAAAAGAAAAAAATACCATGCTGAAGCTCATGACTTTCTGTGCAAACTCAAAACACAAATAATAAAATGAAGTAAAAGAGAATTACTATTGAAATAACTCATTGTGTTATGTGTCAAAAGGTATAACTCTTAGCTCCACAATAAAATGCTGACTCAGTGATAGACAAAGTCAACTACCCAATGGCATTTTATAAGCAAAATTACCAATGAGTAGATAAACCAAACTCATCATGCAGAATTCCATGCTATATCTTTACATTTTTATAGTGTGTGTGTGTGTGTGTGTGTGTGTGTGTGTGTGCCAGTGTCTGTGTTGTGTGCATATAACATAGTCCCTATATGGAGGTCAGAAAACAACTTGTGAAAGTATGTTCTTTTCTTATGGATTCAAGTAAGGTAGTCTGACTTGGCAACTTGTGCCTTTACCATTAAGCCATTTCTCCACTTCCTACTCTGTATCTTAATAATATGATACTTAGGCAACATGAATATCATAGTCTTAACCTGTGGGTTAATGGATGAAAAGCCAAAATGAAATGTCATACATATATATGTGTGTGAAATATGAAATAAGCTATATACACACACATATTAGTCAGTATACATATTCATATATATATTAATTTGAAATATTTGTATATATTAACATGCATGAATAAATATGTATCTATATAGAAATAAATATGTACACATATATTTATTTATATATACATATATAAGTATATATTCATACATGTTAATATTAAATAGTCAAAATAAAACCACAGGAAATTATAAAGCCTGAGAGTTCTTGCTGTTGTTTGGTTTCTTTGTTAACATCTGTAACATATATTATTAAAAAGTTCTGATATTTTTCTGATATTCATATCTTATTAAAAATTAGACCTTATAATTCAATGCAATAATAAAGACACATGTGTTCGTGTAACCTTATGTATATCTGTATTTCCATACAATGAGTGTATAGTGCTATGTGCGTTTATCGGTCTGAGAATACCATAGGCTTCCAACTATCACAGAGGTCAAGGGACCCAACAGGTTAAAAAGAAGTCTAAAGAGAAGACACCCTAGTGGAAGACAGATGAGTTACAGTGAGCTGGATGAAGAGTGGAGATAAGTATCATAAAGATACATTTCATACTTGTATAGTATTTTAAATAGAAAAATAAATTTTAAAAGAGCTGTTGACTCAAAAGGGTCTGATCTTCCCAAGATCAAGTTTTTGCTCTATTAACCCAAACTCATATAAGTACCTGCAAAACTAAGATTTGTTAGTTATTGACGTTTGATTAGAAGGCATACCGTGATATAAATAAACACATATAGTGCTCTTTTCTGTACTATTTGAATGTTCTGAAGCTTCTGTATGAATTCATTCATGTTTGCTTTGCATTTTTTGCCTCCTAAACCAACCCAGCGGATTCCACACTTAATGACAGCAAAGCTTTCTATAATGTATAGATAGAATATTTCTATAAATTAGCCCCACTCTTGTTTTTTTCCACATATTATATTTACCTTTCCAAAGACCATTTTCATTTAATTTCCATAAAATAAAATTATTTTGATATCCTCCTAGAAAAGGTAATTATGTAAAATGGGAATTTTGTAAAAATAATATAATTTGTATTTAGATATATATATTTATGTGTTTCCAGTCACTGATAAGTGTCCATTAGTTATAATTTCCTGTCCCAAGCAGGAATGGCTCCTGAGACTATTCCCACTATTCACTGTGCCGACTCGCTGGCAGCTGGAAATGTAAGGTCACAGGAGGGATCATTAGACAATTTTGGATTATTTCACCTGGTCTAAGAAGCATGTTGATAGTGGAGGAAAATAAATAATTTCTGATGCAAAAGAGCCAGATGTTAATCTGTGCAAAGGTTCTTTTGATCAGCAGATGTATCAAATTCTCTGTAGATGTTCAGGCCTCATGGAGTCTGATTAAAATAGGATTTTCCTTCTACCAGAATATGCTTGAAAATGTCATTATTTTAATTATGGACACAGTATTTTTATTTCATATTATAACTTCACTCTAGAGTAGACATGTTTAAACATAAGATTTTATACAATTAGAACTTAACATCAAGTGCAAGATGATAGGGCCCTAAACTGAATTTTCCAGGAAAGCTTTGATTTAACACTATTAGGCTAGAAAATTTTACACACACACACACACAAACACACACACACACACGGGGGGGGGGAGTTGCAGACATGAATCAACAGTTAAGAATATATTTTGCTCCTGCTAGAATCCTGAGCTCTGTTCCTAGCACAAAGAATGTCTGGAGACTCCCACCTGCCTACAGCTCCAGCTCCATAGAATTTGAAGCCCTCTTCTGGTGTCACTAAGCATCTACATTTATATGTACATACCTTCATACAGACATACATACACATATGTGCTAAGCATAAAATAAAATATTTAAATGAATATTTAGACTCATAAGAACCACCTATGAAAAACTCTGGAGAGAATATAACTTGTTTTTAATGTATAGGAGTGGATTTTAAGTTAGTTAAGAAAAATGATCTTATAAGTATCACAGTATAAAGTGTTCATAAATAATTTCAGAAATTAATAATAAATAACCAAAATAATCAAAGCATTTGGAAACTAAAATCAGTGTCTTTAATAATTTTTGGTTCAAATAGAAATCAAAACTGCAATTATGGGCTTTACAGAAAAAAATGACAAGACTACATGTCAAAGTATGTGAGATGTAGCTAATGATAAAATCAGACAAAGTATAGCAGTAGTGATTATTTTCATTATGAAAGAAAAATCTAAATGAAGCAGGCATTTAATTAAGTAAGTAGCAAGAAAGCACAAGATCTGAATTCTTAAATATTATCAGTAAAGACTCTTGGCAGGAGATGGGAAGATGGCCCAGTAGGAGGGCACTTTGTGCTCTTGCAGAGGACCAAAGTTTAGTTCTCCGCACCCAGGTTGGGGCTTACAGCTGCCTAATACTCCAGCCCCAACTTCTCTGAGATATGAAATCAAACACACACACACACACACACACACACACACATACATACACACACACACATACATAATTGCAGAACAAAACATGTTTAAAGTAAGAAAAATATTGAGAAGAAATGAATTAGAAAAATTAAAGATTTAAAAGTAGATAAAACTACTTTCAAATTGGCTATTCAAATTGATCCATCTCTATGACGGCTGGCCTTTCAGCAATGTTATTCTGAGTATACCAGTTCAAATGCAAATAGTGAAGAAATATTGTATAACAACAGAGAGCTGTGACCTGTCATGAAATTGTGAAAATTGGATTTTTTTTTTTAAAGACAGGAGTCTCACATATTTCTAAATTTGATGGTAAGGGGGCAGAAGGTAGAACTGCATTACAAGAACGCAAGAAGGGAAATCGATAGGGCCAAATCTCTCAGCAAGTGGAGCACACATTGAGAAATAACCTAAAAGTAGGGTGTGGTGAGTGGGGCTTGGTTAGTCACACCTGTAATCCTTGTGCTTTTGAAGCTGAAACTGGAAGGTTGGTGGAATTCTGAGGCTAATCTCTATGATATAGTAAATTCTAGGCAAGCCTGGGCTATATTATAAAGCTCTGTTTCAAAGCAAAACAAACACAATAAAATGAGAAACAGTTATTCTATTCCAACGGGAAGAGAAAAGGTGGATGGGTGAACATGTGAATTTTAAAGTAATGGAGGTGATGGGGAGTTAAGGGCGTTGAAAGTGCAATAGTTCATTTTGTGGAGGAGATGACAAGTCACACGTTGTAGATAAAAGATAAGTACAGTCCTCTTGTTTGAGGTTAGGAATAGTGTCATGTCTTAATGATCTTGGCTGTGAAGAGTGTGATGTGTGATGCTGAATTCTCTAGGGAGATATCCCGTAGTTAAGAGGAAATTACAAAAGAAGAACTACTTAGCACCCTTTGTGGTAAGAGTGAGACTGCCTCCTGAGCTACATCTCTCACCAGCTTCACACTGCTCTCTCTTGGAGGCAACCATAAGTCAGGCCGTGGATTTTCTCCCAGGCCTGCTGCTTGGAGATCTCCCATTACCCGTCTCAAAGACTGGGTTTACTGATGCTGGCAAGGGACTGTGGAGGGCAAATGAGACTGTGTGATTTACATCTTCACAGGAACTGACTTCACAATATGTAAGTCTTGTAGAAACATGAGCTACACATATCATGCAGTAAAAGAAACTTGAATGAGTAATTTAGTGTGTTAAAAATTATACTCTACTGAATAAGAGGCTGGGTGGATAGTTCAGCAGTGATGAACATTTGTAGCTTTGCAGATAACCCAGTTCAGTTCCCAGTACCCACATATTTGTTCACAGTGGCCTGTAACTCCAGTTACAAGGCATAAAATTCTCTCTCCTTACTTCTATGGGCCGTTGCACACATGTACATAATAATAACTAAACACACCTTAAAAAAGAAACTCAAAGAGAAGCATTGGAGGTTGCAAAGCAAAAAGAATTTATGCTATGCAGATGTTGATCCTCTTTAAAGTGATTACTAAGTTAACTTAATGTGTTTACAATTCCAGTGAAGCATATTTTCAAAAGGCCATATTAAGATTTGATAATGCATGAGCACTGAAATAAGGCATTAAGATAGCAAACACAAGAGAAGGAATGTTGTCCTCTTCAATACTTAATGGCAACAATAGAGAAAATTAAACTGTGGCTAAAACATTATTCACATAACTGCAGGAGTGCATAAGTATACATGTCGCAGGATATTGGCTCCCATTGGGAACCCAGAGATTTTCAACTGTAGAAACCAGCTTTAGGGCTCAGCCCTAACACACACCTTTAATCCAAGAACTTTCTGTTTATTGTAAACTGGTGATTATGGTGTGGCTCAGAACCCTAACGTACACCTCTAATCCCATAGTTTTCTATCCTCAGGATTTCTTAAAGTTAACCCTAGGTCAAGAAGTGGAGCAACCAGCTGATAGGGGTCAGGTAGATTGGAGGGACTTTGAGAAAATGGTATTTAAGACAACATAGAAAGGAAGAAGGGGATCTTTAGCTTTTTGGCTTTTAGCTCTTGGCTTTTTCCTCCTGGGCCATCAGCTAAGCTAGCAAGCTCTTTAGCTCTTTAGCTCTTTGGTGTTTAAGTTTTTGGCTTTTTCCTTCTGGAACGTGAGCTGAGTAGGAAGGTCAGCTGGGTGTTTTCTCTACCTCTCTATGCTAGCAGGTTTCTACCCCAGCATCTGGCTCCTGAGTCTTCATTGGTTGGGATTTTTGAATAACATATATATGAACATGTCCACCTGCATGGACTTAATTGATGGATCTTCTTTTTTTTTTTTCTTCTCGTTTTATATTGAAAAATAAAATCATTCATATCACATCTCAATTGCTATCCCATCCCGTGCATCCTCCCATTCCTCCCTCCTACTTTCACCCCATTACCCTTCCCTATGACTGTAAATGAGGGGGACCTTCTCCCCTTGAATATGATGCTAGGGTATCAAGTCTCTTCTTGGTAGTCTGCTATCCTTCCTCCGAGTGCCATCAGGCCTCCCCATCAAGGAGACATGGCCAAATATGGGGCACCAGAGACTATGGAGAATGTCCTGTCTCTTGGCTAGATCTGGATAGGGGTTGATAGCTATTCTTGACTTGTAGTCAACTTGACTACATCTGGAATTCAGTAAAATGCAAATGGCCAGGCATACCTGTGAGGGATTTATTGTTTTAACCAAATAATTTGAAATGGAATGATTCACTTTCAATTCAGACTTTTTTGAGATGTGAAGATATACCTTGAATCTGATTTACATCTTCTGATGGCAGCCTATGTAAAGGACATGGAAGAGGAATCTTTTGCTATTTGCAGGTTTGTCCTTGCCTTTAGAGCAAGTCCATTTTCTTTTCACTGATATTTGAGCCTAGTTCTTCAGAATTCCAGTGTCTACTAAAGACCATCTGAGAAATCTAGCCTCATGGACTGAGCCAGTACTGGATTCTTGGACTTTCCATTGTTCATAGGAAGCCATTGCAGGATTAGCTGGACCAGAGCCTATAAGTCATTCTAATAAATCACCTTTCTATGTATATATAGAGATTCATTCTATAATCTCTATTGCTCATTCTATAAATTCTGAACACTGACTAATAACAGCTGCCTTTCACAGATTAAAGAAATAAACAGAAGTGAGTTTATACCATTTGATTCTTCCTGCTTCTGGGTTAACTCACTCATTATGATCATTTCTAGCTCAATCCATTTATCCACAAATTTTGGGAATTCCTTGTTTTTAATAGCTGAGTAGTATTCCATAGAATCAAATGGTATAAACTCACTTATATCTGCATACTAGCCCAAGGGGCATGTCCCACGAAAGCCTTCACTTACCAGGAAACTGGGACAGAGGGAAAGGCATTCTATTGGGACTCTAAATGAGAGACGCATGGGAGAATAGCAAAATAAAAGGATCCAGAGGGTCCTAGAAATCTACAAGTAGAACAATATGATAGGCAGATTTGGGCCCAGGGGTCCCGCTCAAACTAAGGCACCAGCCAAGGACAATACAGGAGGTAAACTTTAAACCCCTTCCCAGATGTAGCCAATGGTCAGAATATTCTCCACAGTTGAGTGGAGAGTGTGATATGACTTTCTCACGTACTCTGGTGCCTCACATTTGACCATGTCTCCTGGAGAGGGAGACCTGGTGGCACTCAGAGGAAGGACAGCAGGTAGCCAAGAAGAGACTTGATACCCTATGAGAATATACAGGGGAGGTAATCCCCCCCAGGAACAGACATAGGGGAGGGGAATAATGGGAAAATGGGGGGGGGGAGTAATTGGAGGATACAAGGGATGGGATAAACATTGAGATGTAACAAGAATAAATTAATAAAAAAAACATTAAAAAAAATAAAAAAAATAAAGTCAGAAGAAAAAAAAAAGAAATAAACAGAAATTTACACTACTTATTTGAGAAGATTTTTTTTCAACAAAAATAATCTGGATTTAGATTTTTCTCTTTTTCCAACATACCTCCAATCAAAAAGTGAAGTGGATATATTAAATGTAAAGTTGTAGATATTTTAGCCTGTATGAATATATACAAATTAATGCTAAAAATAGAAAACATGGGTGATACTGGGAAAGCATGCAAGGGAGAAACCATAAAACGACACTTCCTATTAACATGTCAGAACTGAGAGTCAAGTAGTCCTCTAAAGCAATTTGGAATCCAAGTAAGCAGGTGAAATCCAATATTCCTGAAGAATTCTAAAATATTAAACTATAGGTGTTATGTATTTATTGAATGTTGGAGCTCAGTTGTGTCAGAGATGGGTGGGTATAAAGGGTTCTGATTGTAAAGGGATGTGACCCATGGGTCTTTGTGGTAAATAGAGATACTGCAATTCTGCTACATGTACAAACTGACGAAAGTGACATGGAAGCTGTGCATCACTGTATTAAATCAACTAATGCACAAATATGGCTGGAATCTAGATGAGGTTATATCGGAAAACCTTACACTACTTTCACAGCTTCTCGTGGATCAATAACAAATTCATAATGTTTAAAAATGTAGAAAACAACAGGCATATAGAGTTTCATAAACAATTATTCTGTAAAATATCCATACATACTAGCCATGCCATAAATTAAGATGTTGAATGATTCTGTTTCACCCAGCTGCAATCAGTTCTTCCTGAGCAAAGCAATAACGATGACCTTGAGGTTGTGTAATAAAATAACGTTGAGGCTGGAGAGATGGCTCAGTCGTAACAGTGTTCACTGCTCTTCCCAGGGATCCAAATAAGTTCCCTGTAGCTGAGAACCACCTGTTACTCCAGCTCTAACAGGTATGATGTCCTCTTCTGTTATCTACAGGTACCTGTACACACACACACACACACACACACACACACACACACACACACACACAATCTCTATCTTTGTGTAAATACACACTAAATATCTTCTTTTTTGAAGAAATTGGAAAACTTTATGGGATGCTGCTTAGAAGTTAAATTCAGTGAGATTTACCATCAGATATAAAAAATCTAAAAGTTTCAGATGCGTCATCTCAGAGACTCCTTATCCCATAATAATTCATAAAAACTAAAATGAAAAACTCCAACAACACCGCAACAGTGAACCAAGGAAAAGACATTAAACAAAAATGACATTTTTTCAAAAGACATTGGCCAATATATTTTGTTTACAAGTACCCATGCCTTTAATTTTAGCACTGTGGGGCCAAAGGCAACTGGATATCTTTGAGTTTAGTAAGCCTGGTCTTCGGAGTGAGCGCCAGGTAAGCCAGGGCTACACAGTGGGACCATATCTAAAAAACGAAATCAAATAGTAACCAAATACTTAAAAAGGGCTTGTGAATTTGGATCTGAAAGTACAGCTGTGAGTAGTTTTCTGCGTGTATGTGTGATGAAATCACTTAGTAATCTTGATTCTTAACACTGATACTAATTCTCCATGGCTTCCAGACTTAAAATGTACAGCGGTTTAATATTTTTACTAAAAAGAAGTACAATATTTTCCTTCCACGCAGGTTTGTGGTTTTTATTAAATATACAATTTACACAAAGTTTATCAATTAGCTGCACTTAATGGGCCTCCAAGGCTCCTTCCTAAATTGAAATGGTTTCTTGTACATCAATATAATACGCTGTCAATGACGTCTCATAGGGTCATGCATGAATGTGACATTAGACATCGTCGTGTTTTTAAACTTGCTATATCTGTTGTGAAGCAGCTGCATGGTTGTGTCTTTCCAGAAAGTGAGAGCCCTTGCTTCTCCCATCCTTGACTGAAACAACATTGTCAATCTTGTTAACGGTGAATAAGAATATTAGAGACACATGTGACAACTGAGGTAGAAAAATTAGGTCCCTGCTGGCAATTACCCATCAGAGAAGATTGACTGATTGCCAGAGCTAAAATGCATGTAAACTGTCAGCCGTCATAACAGGGCGAATATCACAGAACCATGGTACAGAGTCAGGTAAAAATCTACTTTTCACTGTTGGGGACCGGCTCTCAGTGCCATACATTCATAATCCTTTCCCATCAAGCTGGGTCTACACATTCAGGGACGTCCATCATTCTAACAGTCAAATATATGTCCTGTCAAATACATTCAATGGCCCCCATGATAAGTTGGACGAGAAGTGACATGCTACACATGATTGAGTAGAAAGGGCATATCATATACAATCCTAACTGTCACATTTGTCATTCAATTTCTATATCTAGGTGACAAACTTAACCTTGACATGTCCTAGATTTAGTTGTTATGGTCAATTAATGAGCAGATCAAGAGTGAAAAACATTAATATTTTTAAATTATATGTAAAACATGCCTAAAGATATATTATGGAAGTAAAATGAAAAAATTATTCTCTTTTGTGATGCATAAATTAATTTTTATTGTGTGTTGAAAACAACTAAATTATGATTCATTGACAAAAATATCCTGAAGCATAAATGTGCACCTTAAATTTTGCCTTAGTGGCCAAAGCATCATAAAGAGCCTGTGCCATACAAAGTTTATTGTTTTCAATTGCCTTTACTGTGAAGACATGATCGTCATTACTCAAATGAGGTACCTATAAATCACAAAAGTTACTCAGAAAATATTGAGAGAAATAAGACTTTGGGTCAAATGACATGCTAGAGAGAAAGCAAGCTTATCTCTCTGCAGCAGGAGACGTGTTTTTAAAGTAACTAATCATTGACCATAAGTATAGATGGATACACTATATTCTTTATCTTAAATTTTTCCTTACTTTTATACCATCAGAATATCGGTAGTTGGTGTTTGATCACTAACTTAAAATTGAGAATGACTACTTTCTTCTATTTATAAGAACTGTTATTGGTTTCCTTCTCCATCTTTTATTAAAGAGAAAGACTTGATGGAAAATATTTCCCCCTTTTAATGTTTCTACGGTTTAAAAATATTCCCTTCAATTCGGGTATCGAAACATTAGGCGTTAAGAAATGGGACTTTGGGGATCCAATTAGGTCATGAGAGTGCCTTCTCATGCCCTGTAAAAGAAGAGTTCATGAGGTTGTTGCTTTCTTTTACTTCCCAACTTCAGTGCTGGGAAGCTGAAGCATGCTTTCCTTTTCTGAAGGTGGATGCCTCACCACTGAAACCTGCTTCCATGCTGAACTACAATCCTCACATTCCCCAAACAGTATGTAAATTAATTCCTATACTTTAAAAAGAGGTCATTATGACTCAAATGGTTTATCACAATAACAGAGGACTCTAAAACATGCTATCTGTTAATTCTGACACATATTATCTTGGTAATCGTTACCATCAGAATTCTGCATTTGATATGGGTGTGAGGTCACCTTTGAGATTGAAATGATGTGGTTGTATTTCATTTTCTGATTGTGTTATTGTTACAGGAGCTATTTATAGTTACATATCATAATTCTTTAGCAGATATATCTTAGAAGATCCTTAAGAAAGGATCTTAAGCACACATGTTCAATCTCTTAGTTCCCCACAATTCATAAAATGTTATAATATGATACTCCAATGCATCTGGTATTGGTGTTATTCCTATACTCACATGTTTTCTCTAAGAAATCACTTGCAAGGACCAATGTCATTAGCTGTTATCCTGTGTTCTTCTAAGAGATTCGAGATTTGTTGTTTTTTATTTAACCTTCATCCGTTAAGAAAAGAATTATACTTCATTCGGTCCCTATTTCTTACATCATTTAGAGATCTATCACTTTCTATAGGAGTCTTTCTATTTCAGTGTAATTTTTACCTTGTTTCAATTACTATGATTGACTTCAAGGACTTACTTATATGCACTCCTGTGAGTATTATACCCATTGCTCAGATTTTGTGTCAGTATGAGCAAATACCTGAAAAGAACTAGTTAAATGATGAAACAGTTTTGATTTTTCTTTTGTTTAATATTTGAATTTTGGTTCAGAGTTTTAGAAGTCCCAGCTTATAGTTGACTGACTGTGTTGTTTCTTGGTTATAGTGAGGTATTATGATTGAAAGACACAGTGGAGCATATATCTCACTTTGTGTTGACCAGAGAAAGAAGAGAGGGAAGAGAAGAGAAGAGGAAGAAACAAGGAAGAAGATGGGGAATGGTCCATAGTCATGGCATATTTTTGAGAGCATAACATAGTCACTGAGTTCTCCCAAAAAGAGCTCTCCTACTGAAGTTTCTAATGATCTCTAATATAGCACCACCAAGCAGGAGGCCAAATCCATAAGGCATGAATATTTGGAGGTATTTCATACTTAAACCATGTAACAGTTATTTTTATTGTCCACTTACACAAACCTAGACATACACGGAAAGTGAGAATCTCAATTGAATAATTTTTATAAGATTAGACCATGGGTATGTCTACAGAAGCAATTTTTATTACTAATTGATGTTGGAAGCCTCATCCCACTGCAGTGGGGCCACACCTGGGAAAGTGGTCCTTGGATGTAGAAGAAAAATATATGAGCAAGGTACGAGAAATAAGACAGTAAAATGCATGCCTCTATGTTATCTGCTTTCAGGTTCCTGGCTTTAGTTCAAATAAAAACGTTCCTCATGTAGATATCCAGTTAGAACAGCACCATTTGTTAAAGATGCTATCCTTTTTCCATTGAATAGATCATCCATCAGAATGGCTAAGAACAAAAATTCAGGTGACACCACACGCTGGACAGAATGTGGAGAAAGAGGAACACTCCGTCATTGCTGTTGGGAATGCAAACTTCTACAACCACTTTAGAAACCTATCTGGCACTTTCTCAGAAAACGGGGAATAGGCCTAACTCAAGACCCAGCTATTCTACTCCTTGGAATATACCCAGAAAATGCTCCTCTACACAACAAGGACATATACTCAACCACGTTCATAGCAGCCTTATTCATAATAGCTAGAACCTGGAAACAGCCTAAATGTCCCTCAGTTGAAGAATGGATAAAGAAACTGTGGTACATTTACACTATAGAATACTACTCAGCTATTAAAAACAAGGAAATCCAGAAATTTGTGGACAAATGGATGGGACTAGAAATGATCATACTGAGTGAGTTAACACAGAAACAAAAAGACTCACATGGTATATATTCACTTATAATTGGACACTAGCCCAAAAGGCATGTCCCATGAAAGTCTTTACTTACCAGGAGATTGGGTAGATGTGAGGACATCCCCCTGGGACTCTAGGCAAGAGAAGTATAGGAGACAGGAAAATAAAGGATCCAGAGAGTCCTAGAAACCTACAAGAAGAACATTGTGATGGGTGGATCAGGGCCCAGGGGTTTCTGCTCAAACTGTTGCACTAACCAAGGACAATACAAGTAGTAAACATCGAACCCCTACTCTGATCTAGCCCATGGACAGGATATTCTCCACAGTTATGTGACGAGTGGGTAATGACTCTGACATGAACTCTGGTGCTCCTTATTTGACAACCTCCCTTTGGTGGGGAGGCCTGGTGGCACTCAAAGAAACAATAAGCAAGCTAACAAGATGAGCCTATGACCATATAGTGGGGGAGGAGGTTCCCCTTGGTCATAAACCTAGGGGAGGGGAATAGGGTGAAAGTGGAATGGAGGCAGGAAAGGGAGGATACAAGTGATGGGGTTAACAATTGAGTTCTTATCTGAGTAAATTAATTAAAGAAAAATAAAAAAAGTTCCTCAAGTTTCCTTTTGTCATTTTAACAATCACAGTAAATGAAAACAACTAAAACTCCATATGAGATGAGCTAATATATGTATAAGCTCCTCCAAATTATATTCAATGTGCATCAGAATGAACTGAATTTATTCCACATTCTCGCAGAGGACTTTTGGGTGCAGAAAACGCTGGCCTTCTATCTCAGAATTTGTGATCACATATGATAGGTTTAGAACATCTCCAGACTAAATATCCCCCCTCCATTGTACCCACAACTATATGCTAGTGAAGTCCGACTCAATGGTATATTTGTCCGTTTTTTTTTTTCTGTCTTTTTTATTTCTTTCTTCCTTTATTATATTTAATGACCCTCTTGATATCTAAACTGATAGGTCAAATCAAAGCAGGATTATAATTGTGTTCAAAGTATATGCTGGGTTACTTTTTTCTTTTTTAAAAAAATAAAACACTTGAGCAAATGTATGAAAACAAAACGAATCATGAGCAACAACTTTTGTTTTTAGTGCTTATATATCACAAGTCTTGAGTTTATGAAACTGACAGCATAAGGTAGGAATCATGACAAATGTTTACTACCTTGTTTGATGAAAAGACTTGTTGCCTGTTGTTCTGGTAAGTACCTTCCCATTACAAAACCATCTGTTTCACAGTCACTGACAGAGCTTGAAACTTGGAGGCTTTGTAGCCCCTTTTCCCAATCCCATTAGTATTTTAATAAGAATTGAAAGGAGCAAAGGGGTGAAGTAGTACATGTGTTATTTCCAACAGGGAAAGGCCCATCCAAAGTCTAGCCCTTTCACATAAAAAAGGTCAATGTCATTCTAATACAAACTCACTCAAATTGAACAAATACTGAACTTTATCAACCAAAGTCTAACTGATTAACTAATACAAATATATGTTACTTAGGACATAGAAGCAGTATGCATATTTGTGTGCACATGTATTTCTAATGTGCTTGCTCCTGCAAGCAAGAGTAGGGGCCAGAGGTTGAGGTGGGAATGTGTCCTTCAATCTCTTCTCACCTTATATTTGAGAAAAGGTTTCTCATTGAATCAGGAGCTTTCTATTTCAGCAAAGCTGTCCAGGTCACTGGAAAGGTGGGATGAAGGTGAGTTAGAAAGGGGAAATAGGTTGTACAAAACTCTCTCTCTCTCTCTCTCTCTCTCTCTCTCTCTCTCTCTCTCTCTCTCTCTTTATCTATCTATCTCTTTCTCTCTCTGTGTTGGAATCATTCAGCAAAAAATGCATTGGAATGTTAAGTATTTTTTATTTTTAAATGGAAAGTTCCTAGAAATATCATACATAAAGAGTGAAATGAGAATTTCTAAACAGGGGGAGTTAGAAAGAAAAGTCTTTGTGGGTAGGAAGATCCTGTAGACATTGCTGTCAAATAGTATTTGACTAGCGTCTGATTCAACGTGATGGGCACAAATTTTAGCAGTATACATCATATTGTCATGTAGAGAAAAATATAAATTCATAGAAATGCATTTGTTGACATTGTCTTAATGTATAGCTATATTAAGCATCTTAGAATTGTTTTTAAATGCTGGAGGACATTTTCCTTTTTATGATATAAAGAGTTACTACTAGAAATTATTTTAAAATGAGTAAACATTATTTCCAATATTATTTTAATTTTTAAGTTTTATCTTTTAAAATATTTTTATAATTTTATGCATGTAAATACTTCATCGGACGAAGCACTTTGAAAACTTTTTCATCAGCTACACCACAATATTGAGATATCCATATAGTCTGAATTCCCAAGGTTTGTCATCTGAAACAATGAAAAGAAAAGGAGGGTTACTCTATTGTACTGAATTTATGCTGCCAAACTGCTTCATTACAAGAATGTTGAAAACGGTATTATTTTAATTAAAAGGTAAGTACCAAACAATAATCTGCTCCACTTTCCACTACACGGATGTTAGAAAATCATGTTTAACTGTCATTGACTTAACCATTAGCTTTTCCGTCTGGCTGTCTTATTATACTGACTCAGTAAATATGTCAATGTTCTTCTAACTCCAGGACACCCAAAACAGGTCATGTCTTTTGCTAGATTGATTGGAAATTGCTATCACTAAGTGAATGTGTCTGTATTCTTTCTAGGCATTAATGGGCACACCTGCACAATGTGTCTGCATCTGCAGTCTGATTTTTTTCTTTAGACCCTGGAGCAATGCAGAGATAGATATGGGGCATTTGTAGGTTTAGTCCTAAAAACACACTGGTCCCAATAGTAACATCATAATCATAATAGGGAATTGTACCTCTCCATTAGTATAAATTCTTATGAAGTGTTTGTTCCTGGGGTAGCGTGTGATGCTTCAAAACTCACCAGGATCATTCTGAATATTCTGGTCATTAGAGGTATCCATGTGGCTGTGGGCTATAACATTACAACAAATGATCAATGAGACTTAAATTATCCTCCTAATTTCTTCATTTGAGTGATCATTTATAAATTATGGCACAAATGTTCTAAAGATGCAAGAAAAATCACATTTTCACTTTTTCCTTTTACATCTCTGCTTTGTGCTAATATAGCAAAAGAGAAAACTCAACTCATCTGATTATCTATTAAAGCATACACTGAAATACTACAAAAATGATCAAATCTAGTCAAAATTCAACTTAAAATAGCCATATTATGAGTGTTTGTACTTTAACTATTTAGAAAAATAGCCCTGCTCAATACTCTAGCACTACAGTGCTTCAATAAGTTGGCGAATGGAAAGATGGTTCAGTAATTAAGAGCACATATTGCTTTTGTACTGCCACTCATGTCCACAGCTTATAATGCCCTGTAATTCCATTCTCAAGAGCATTTGATGCCTCTGTGAGCATCTGCACTTATGCATAGATTGCTCCCCTGCTACACACACACACACACACACACACACACACACACACACACACACACACACCTTAAGATGCCACTGTACTCAGGTAAGTGTCTTAGTTAGGGTATTTACTCCTGTAAAGAGACACCATGAAAACAACAACTCTTATAAAGGAAAACATTTAGTTGGGGCTGGCTTACACTTTCAGAGGTTCAGCCCATTATTATCATGGTGGGGAGCACGGTGGCATGCAAGCAGACATGGCGCTGGAGAAGGAGCTGACATTTCTATATTTAGGCCAACAGGCAGCAGGAAGTGGACTAGCTTGAATTTCTGAGACCTCGAAGCCCATCCCCTAGTGACACACTTCCACTAACAAGATCACTCCTACTCCAACCAGGCCATGCCTCCTAATCGTGTCAATCCATATGAACCAAGGATCCAAACATATGAGTCTATATTTATTTTGTTGAAATTAAAGATTAGCTATTACATGGGTCAGTGAAAGTTATTTCTATGTGAACTTAAAATATACTCTATGCATACAAACTGCTGAGGTAGTGGGGGTGATACCCTAGAAAAAGTGCTAATCAAGTTTGAAATTACAGTGAAGTTCTATCTCTTACATCTTACAGTTTGACCAAACGACAAGTCTTTGTGTGGATGCATCTATTTGGAAAGCAAACTAAAGCATTCCCCCTTACCTATGTTTAAATGATTAAGCATCCAACTGCTAGTCCTTCTTTCTTCACAACTGAAGCTGTATCTGTTTTAACTATGATCTGTGGTAGAACTTGTATACTTAAAAATGTATAAATTTATATATCCTTGATAAGTAGAGTGTTTAGAATTGATATAACCTTCTGTAGGAAGAGAATTCAACAAAGAATGGGCTGACATGTGTGCATGTGCATGGTTCCATATCCTGTGCCAGTGATTAAGGGAATAGTTTGCTTCCTTTTATTAAATTGTGTGAAGTAGTATTATTTCTCAAAGGTTGCAGTCTCTGGTGTGTAGAAGACAGTAGCAGTGAGCTAATGCATGAAAACAGCATGATATAAACATTAGGGTGAGCCTAACCACTTAATGATGCCAACAGGAAAGTCACCTCAACTCAAGAAGAACTCAGTTGACTCTCAGACTGTGATGCTGGTTGAGGCTTTGAGATCTGCTGCCCCTTGGCATGGCCTTGAACCTTTAGATTTAATGTGAGAATTTTATCTTATGTATTATTGATTTCCAGGTGTACGGTGGCACACATAAACCCAGCAGGCTCATGTATGCTACATATATTGCAGAGGATTCTTCCAGGAATTTATTCTTCCATCTACCATGGGTTCCAAGGTTCTTAGATTGTTGAGCTTGTGAGGACAGATGCCTTTACCCACTGAGCCTTCTCATTGTCTTCTATATGCCTATTTTGTTCTTGAGCACACCTGCCATGTTTTTTCATTCATCGCCATTCATTCAAGTCATCTTGCCATAGTGTAGCAGAGTTCCCACGGAAGGTCTACACGGCAGGGATGAGAGTAGACAGTTGAATGCAATGTATTTAGAGCTTTCTCAGCCTTATAGGCTCTGAATATGGAAGGAGAGTGAAGAAAATCAGGTCTTTGAGAACCTAATAGGTAGTATCACAATATTTCCACACCCTTGTGGTATTATGCATGTTTTTCTGGTGTTCCTCTGTTTTCAACAGTATGCGTTTGATTCCTAACACCCACCTTGAACACCGATCTATAATTCAGCTGCAGGAGACTTGATTTCCTAATCTGGCCTCTGAGGGCAATTATACTCACACACAAAAGCCTACATCTTCATAATTAAACACTATAAACTGAGCCTACTACATAGCCATTCCTTTTCCACTCTTTTGCTTCCCTCAATGTTCATGATCTATTGTTCATGATTATTAAAAAACAGAAGTATGTGTACACACAGAATGGTTGCTTATATTGCCTGGATGTTTGTGCCTTACAGAAAAACTCTGATAAGCATATAAATAATACTGATAGTTGCCATTGCCATCTCATATGTAACAAATGTTATATTTAGATATTTACTCTCACATCTGACTGAATCTAGGAAATACTGACAAAATTCTATCAAAAACATTTATAAAATATACATTCATACAGAGAGGTTGACGTTTAAGTCAAAATCTTAAATTTAAAGTGCTCTAAAAACCATTTTTCCCCTGAGCATCATAACTATGTCACAAGTGGAAAATTCCACAGTTAACTTTACCTGTTGATATCCAATCAAAATCCACACAGAAAAGATTGTCTAAAATATCTTTCTTTTTTAATTTTTTAATTTTTTAAAAAACTTTTATTAATTTATTCTTGTTACATCTCAATGGTTATCCCATCCCTTGTATCCTCCCATTCTTCCCTCCCTCCCATTTTCCCCTTATTCCCCTCCAGTATGGAATACTACTCAACTATTAAAAACAAGGAATTCCTGGAATTTGTGGACAAATGGATTGAGCTAGAAATGATCATAATGAGTGAGTTAACCCAGAAGCAGAAAGACTCAAATGATATATACTCACTTATATCTGCATACTAGCCCAAGGGGCATGTACCACGAAAACCTCCACTTACCAGGAAACTGGGACAGAGGGGAGGACATCCTATTGGGACTCTAGATGAGAGAAGCATGGGAGAATGGCCAAGTAGAAGGATCCAGAGGGTCCTAGAAACCTACAAGTAGAACATTATGATAGGCAGATTTGGGCCCAGGGGTCCCGCTCAAACTAAAATATCTTTCATAAGGGTAAGTTAACACTACCTAAGGGTGTAAGAAAAGGCATTATGGAAACCAAGCAGTTAGTGACCTAGTTTCAAATATATACTTTTTATAAAAGAGATTGAATGAAAACACTGCGTGGATGAATTCAAAATGGAAGAGCCAGGTGACTCAGCATTAGGACAATGTGCAGACAACGACGGTTCTACTGTGTACTGAACAAATATGACACAGTGTAGGGCCTCAGCATTAGAACTAATCATAGCCACAAATGAACAGAGAGAGATACATTGACCCTACATTTGCCTGGATAGGGCAAATGGTATAGGCTTGGCTAAAGTTCCAGGGCTTGGGGAGACAGAGAGAATCTGAGGAGGAGGAGGAGAGACCGGAGGAGAGGGGAGGAGAAGAATGCTGCACCATAAGTTAGGTGGAGGAGACACGTATGGCCAGTGCGGATGGAGACTTGGTCCAGATGATGATAGTTGGCAAATGTTTGGAATTATGGATGGAAGGTAGTTTGATAGAAATTATTAGAAGCAGATGGCATGGTATTCCATACCTGCCCTACTATGGGAAGTAGTTTAGGTGATTTAACCTACCCCAGGTTAAATAAGGCTATTTTAAAGTATAACCAGTGTCTGTGTATTGATTGCTAGGGGGTTAGAAAATACTGCCATAATAATAATTGTAGACATAATGATAAAAATTATTAGGTCATACTGGTAAAATAACTGAGACAACCATCTCTAAATCTGCGTGTGCTCTGACATCCTCTTCAGGTTTCTATATGCAACAGACATGAGTATATACATGGTGCATAGACATACATGTAGGCAAACCATTCATAAACATAAAGGAAAAATAAAACCAAAACTTAAAGTGTGAAATTATCATCTGTATGATATTTCTGACAAGCTTTCAGCTAGTGCACTATTTAATTGTATAAGAGGTTCAAAATGTCTAAAGAAGTGAATTCTATACTTAGAACAAAATAATCCACTAATTTTCTCTGTAGGAGACTTTATGAACTGAGAGTTTAATTTTCACAAGTGAGAACCCAGGCTCCAATCTGCCATGCCCCAACCCATAACAACTTAGCCATAGTTTCAACGGTTCCTACATGCCATCCAAGCCACAGATGGGTTGTCCTGTTCGGGGGGGGGAGAACAGGAATATGAATGGAGATGTTGGTTGCTTGTTGTTTGATCACTCAGCTGGGTGGTCGGTCGGTTGGTTGGTTGGTTGGTTTCTCTCTCATTGCATCTGCTTATGTTACTTAGAAATGCTAAGTAACATCTCCTATGGATATTGATCTGCCAGGTCTCAGAACCCAAATGTGACCTCTGATTTGGTATGTCTAAATCTAGAAGTCATAACATTACTGTCTCCGCTAATTTCATTTCTGTTTCTGTGCTACAATACCCTGAGGTAAATCAACTTAGTGAAAAACAGATTTATTTGGCTACAACTCTAGTTTACAGTCAATTATTGTGTGGAACTCAAGGTGGCTACTCAAAGCGTAAATCATAGTCAAGTTCAGGGAGAGATGAACACACAATTCTTGCTTGTTTACTAGTGTTAAGATAGTTTTCTCTACAATTACATAATTGAGGTCTCCAAGTCAGGGAACTGTGCCTTCCTTGGTGGGATGAGTATTCGCATATCAATTAAAATGCAAGAAAACCACTCCAGATGTGCCCAGGAGGCAACCAGATCAAGACAGTTCTTCACTAAAACTTTGTGCAAGTGATTCTAGGTTGTATCCAGTTGACAGTTAAAACTACGCAGCACACTGCCATAACATGCTGCTCTCAAGTGAAAGTACTGAATAATTTTATTTAGCCACTGTTTTGGTCAGGTAAAGGCCTTCCATTAAATTTAATGGATGTCAGGCAGTCAACAAAAGATGAACAATGCTTGTTGGTATCCTCCCATTATACCTGTTCAAAACTGAACATGTGTTTAGTGTTCATGAAATAACAGTAGGATTAACAACTTTGTCAGTGTTAACAATAATATTTAATGGCTTTGAAATTATTAAAGTAGTGTATTAAGCTTATAATAGGTGTTTGTGTGAATTTAAAACACAATTATTACAGCTATTGGATTACTAGAAATTTCAGAGATTCTCATTTGAGACACCTGTTTCTTTCATGAATGAATCTGGCCTAATACTGCAATCGTAGTATGCTGGGTGACACACTTTTGTGACCCAGGCATTGTGATAGAAAGGATGGGTATGAGAAAACCCATCTGTTAATCTTACTGCAGGCTTAGGAGAGGCAGAGAAGTCAGAAACTGGAGAGCTGTAATCAGGCTTCAGCAAGTGGCACTTGGGAAGGAAAGAAAAGTCAATGAAAACAAAATAAAAGGATAAACAGTCCTAAAAAAAATTAAATCTATGCTCAGAGGGGAAAGGGAGCCATTTCTACTGAGGTAGAAAAGGAAACTTGAATAATGTTCTCGTTGAAAATCTGAAGGGCGCTAGCAGGTGCACGGCTCCTATTTTGTTGCAGAGTTGTAAAGGGACGAAGGAGAAAACACTTACTGGAACATCTGCTGCTCAACCCACTTGAAGAAAAATAAGCAGCAGCCGAGTGAGCACATCTGCCGGCGTTCAGCACATGCAGGAGAGACAGCATAATCGTGGAGCGTCCGAGAGCACGTGTGTCCTTCAGATTTCCCCAGAGCCTCAGAGGGAGGGATGCGAGAAGTGTAATCATCCCGTGGGAGGGGGGCTGTGAAATTGAGGGACACTCCTACCAATCTGGAGACTGCCTGCCTATGTGGGAACTGAAATCGCCACAGCTGAAGCCTAAAAGCAGACTTCAGAGACAGCTGATCAACTGTGCTCTAGAGCAACTGCCAAGCAGGGGAGGGGCCGCCGGGTTGAAGAGGAAGAGAGTCTGTCCTGGAGAATCAACCCCCATAGCATGCCTAACGTAAGGGAGGACAAAAGGGACATGGTAAAATATTATTCGTGTGACACTTTAAATATTCCAGCCCTCAACTGAGCTCTCTATTTATTGGCCAAGAAGTCTTCGAGACCCTGTCAAGGGGCAGCATTAACCAGTGTGCCAATCCGTGGGTGCTAGCTACGTTTCTCTTGTTGCTGAGATTAAAGAAGAATTTGAAGTTCAATCCAGCATGATTGGAAAGCCATGGTGTTAGGAACAGATTTCTATTCTATTAGTTCCAATATAAAATGTTCGAACCAACAAAAAATAGAGGGTAAAAACCTTTCTTAGCAACAGAGTAAGTCATTTGGAAAAATTATTTGTATTTGGAAGAGGAGAGAAAAGAGAGGAGAGAGAGGGGAAAGGGGAGAGGAGAAAGAACATGTGGAGGTCAGATGGTGAATGTGAAATCTGTTCTCTCTTTTTACCTTTACTTAGGTTATTGGTTACAGGAATCAAACTCAAATTTTCAGGCTTGACGTTTCAGTATTTTTATATTCCCCTCCACAGCCTTCATTAATTAATTTTACCCCGTTTTTTATTAATTTATTCTTGTTACATCTCAATGGTTATCCCATCCCTTATATCCTCCCATTCTTCCATCCCCCCATTTTCCCCTTATTCCCCACCCCTATGACTGTTCCTGAGGAGGATTACCTCCCCCTGTATATGCTCATAGGGTATCAAATCTCTTCTTGGTAACCTGCTGTCCTTCCTCTGGGTGCCTCCAGGTCTCCCCCTCCAGGGGACATGGTCAAATGTGAGGCACTAGAGTACGTGAGAAAGTCATATCCCAACAAGAAAATTTGCTCAACCATGTTCATAGCAGCCTGATTCATAATAGCCAGAACATGGAAACAGCCTAAGTGTCCATAAGTAGAAGAATGGATAAAGAAACTGGTACATATACACTATGGAATACTATTCAGCTATTAAAAACAAGGAATTCCCAAAATTTGTGGATAAACGGATTGAGCTAGAAATGATCATAATGAGTGAGTTAACCCAGAAGCAGAAAGAGTCAAATGGTATATACTCACTTATATCTGCATATTAGCCCAAGGGGCATGTCCCACGAAAGCCTTCACTTACCAGGAAACTGGGACAGAGGGGAGGACATCCTATTGGGACTCTAGATGAGAGAAGCATGGGAGAATAGCAAAGTAGAAGGATCCAGAGGGTCCTAGAAACCTACAAGTAGAACATTATGATAGGCAGATTTGTGCCCAGGGGTCCCGCTCAAACTAAGTCACCAGCCAAGGACAATACAGGCAGTAAACTTCAAACCCCTACCCAGATCTAGCCAATTTTACCTCTTATACCAAATACAAAGGATGTTTGTGAAGTGGAGTAGAGATGAAGAGCAATCAGAAAAAACATGAAACTTATTAGCTCAAAAATCCATCATGATCGTGCCAAATATAGTAGAAACTGGATAGGTGTATTGACTTCCAATGAGATGAGACAAAAACTGTAGATAGAAAGGTGGCTCATGATGAGCACTCCCTTGGAGGACCTTTATCCCGGGCATGAGGACTTAGAGACAGCTGAGGGCTCGTGGTGTTGCCCAGCTTATCAGGAAGAAGAGCACCCACAGTGGGCAGAGTAAATACCTACATTAACTGACCCAAAGATGCCTTTGGCCATTTGAGATAACTTAGACCCCACTCACTCTCAAAGAAGCAAATAAGTCTAGCATCAGTGATCTCTCACACGCAAGTAACGTTAAGGGTCAATCTTCTGAAGGTCAAGAGTGTCAGATTATCAAAAACCATTTACTTTATTATGACACACATGTATAAATTCACAAATATTACCAATCTGCAGTGATTTTTAATTTTTAATTTTTTTAAATACTTCATCCATGAAGTCTACAGAAATGCCTCAGGGGTTAAAGGGACTTGCTCTGTTTTCAGAGGACTAAGTTTGTTTATCAGCATCCGTGGCTAGTAGCCCACAACCATCTCTAATGCCATCTCCGGAGGACCTGACACTTTTACTGGGCCTCCTCCAGTATCTGCTCACATGGCATCCAGTCATTCATAAACACAAGGGATCTTTCTCTCTCTCTCCCTCTCCCTCTCCTTCTCTCTCTCCCTCTCTCTCTCTCTCTCTCCCTCTCTCTCTCTTTTTCTCTCCCCACCCCCCTCCCACACACACACATGAACACACACACAAATCAATAAAACCTAATCATATAAATCTATGAGCTTCTTCCTGTGATAATAGAACAGTTTACTCCCTCACACATTTTCGGCTCCTATTTGTTTCTCAAGCTCTCTCTAATATTATCTTGAACTGCATTGACACTTTGTATTAACAATAAATTTTTTTGTTTGTTTGTAGCCATTTAGTGAAAGAAGATTAATGATGATTAGTTTTCTCTGTAAATTTGAAGTTTAGAGTTTGCCTTTTTATTTTCCTCTTCGGCGCCTATATTTGTAAACTTCTTTTGCCATATGTCTGTTGGTTTCTAAATTTTCTAAACAGCTATAAAGGTTTTCTAAATGGATAGACAGCTGAATGTTCACCAATTTCACCATGACTGCCTCTGCACCCTTCAAACTTTCAAGGTGCAGCTTCACCACCGTGCAATCATGGCGCCTTCTCCTTTCTACCTATGTAGCTCTCTCCCTTTCATCTTTCAGTGTTGTTGCCTTTATTCTACAAATCTTAGCTACTGATGAAGAAAACAAAGGCAAAAGAACATCTCAACTGTGTGCCATCATTTTAAATAGATAAATCTAAGAAAAGTTACAAATCAGCAAATGAAATACTATACTATACCACAGCACAGACACAAGAATATCAATGTAGCAGTAACAATCCTAAAATAAAAAGGAATCTAGCCTTAAAATTAATACATGATGTGAAAATGTCTGATGACATTTGCAATCTGTACATGATAGGTAAAACTGCCATGAAGGCTTCTAAAATAGTCTATAAACAAAAATTAAAGAAGCATATGAAAAATGATAGAAATCAAGAAATTAAAAGACAGCCTTTTAGATCACTGATGACCAAAAAAGATAGTTGGAAAATTTCAAAAATTAAAATTTCTTTATTTTCTATAGAGATGGCTAAAGATTAAGAGCCTTGTGGAGGACATGTGTTTGATTCCCAGCACCCACTCATGTTAGGTAGCTCACAAATCAGTGCTCTCTTCTAGAATCCATGAGCACCTGAATTCAACATATGCTGCATCCCCACACACCCATACATACATAATTAAAACAATAAAATAAATATTTGCTGCTTCCCCACACACCCATACATACATAATTAAAACAATAAAATAAATATTTGAGTGTATGGAGAGATGGCACAGTTGTTAAGTGAATTTCATGTTATTGAAAAGGGTCTGCATTCAGTTACTAGCACCAAAATCACAGTTCACAACCATTCTGGAGTCCAGTACCAGGGAACCTTACACTTCTGGCTCCTTAAGCACCAGGCACACACATGATTTACATACATGTATACGTATGTATGTATGTATATATATATATATATATATATATATATATATTAGAAAAATAAAGCATTGAAAATCTTCACTATGCATAGGATATCCATTGATCATAAGTTACTTTAACCCCCCTCTTTTAGGTGACCTAGAGAGAACATTTTCAAATTCTATGCCACGAGACATTCCTACCCAATATTTTTCAAATCATAAATATATGAAGAAAGGTGGGTTTTAACTGGGTGAGATCATGAAAAGTCCATGTGATGTTTATGTATGTGTTTTTGTAAGAAATGCTGGTTGTTTTGCATGAAGAGACAGTGTCTGTGAATTATCCTCCAGGCTCTTCTCACTTGGTACAAGTAATAGATATTTCCCTACCTTTTCATCTCTTGATGCTCCTGAGCACCTTTGAATACCACAAAAAGCAACCAATGCTTACAATAGTCATGGTGCCTTAGCCATCTGTTGCGCAATGTTATTAAGATGCAAGATTCTGATCCTCTACTATGTTCAGATGTATTGGATTAGAACACACTGGGGGAAATGTCCTGTTCTCTAACTTTCCGTTCAGTTGACCAGATCTTATGGTGGCCCAGTTTTTCCAGAGTTGTTCCCATGATATTTGTATTTCTTTAGGACTTCTTGAAGAAGGCATGAATGAGGCTTTTTGCATAAATGATTACTAAGGGGTGATCTTAGGGAAAAGGGAATCAGAGAAACAAGGGAGGGCAAGAAGAGACGTAGAAGGATGAGTCCTGTGCTTGAGTAGTTTTAGGACCACAGGGTAGTCAGATGTTTCAATGGAAAGATCTTGGTATAAAAATATCTGTCCATCTTATACTTCATGTCAGTAAACTGTCAATTATATGCCTTTTGGGAGAATGGTAGCATATCCACCAGGGCTAAGCACTTTAGCACAGACTCTGTGAAATCAGTAGGTGTAACTGGGTAGCTGTGTGTCTGTACTTGTAGCAACATCAACAGCAGATGCTGCCTGGGCTGGGGAACATAGAAATGACTTCACTCTGTTCCATCCAGACCCAGTCTGTTTTACAGGATCTCCCTGGGATGTATGAGCATCAGTACTTTGTGCTATATGCACACCTGTTGCTTAAAAAATACTTCATGGATTCCTATCAGACATAAGTTCACCCTAGCTATAGTCTCTAACAAAATTATTAATGTTATTTTGGCAACAGTAGTCAATGATTTATATTACAGAAAATAACATGAATGACATTTCCCTCCACATGATTATGAAAGGTTAAACGACAAAGTATCACCTTCCCCTGTGTACTCCTACCTCAGCTCTTGAAACGGAAATGGAGCAGAGATGCCGGAAGAAGTCACCAAGACTCAGACTGCCTAGCCCAATGGAGACAAAAATCTTGGGAAAGTTTACCTACAAGGACATTCCAGTCCGGATCTTCTTCAGGGATGACCCATGTCTTGCTGTGATCAATGTGTTCAAATGACTGGTGTCTTGCTAAGATAGACAAATTACTATGATGGGTGTCTTATTATGACAGACATATTACTATGATGGGTGTCTTACTGTGACCAGTGTTATACTTTCGATGACATTCTTGCTCAAGCACAAACATAGTTTCTGGTAATACTAAGAAACATAACTCCAGCTTCTATAGCAGAAGTTTATGAAGGATTGTGTGATGCTCCAATCTGGCCTGAATGGGTGTTATTAAATAATGATGGAAGAAAGTACAGGCGGAGAACATTCTTATTATCATACTTATTTATATATTCTCAGAAACGGCAGGTGAACTGAACTGGCCTCTTGGTCAACAACTTGGGGATAATTTCAGGATCATTAAGTTAGCAAACTCCAACATGAGTTTGAATCCTCAGAAATAAACAAAGGCTGCCTATAATCCCAGCCTCAATGTGCAAGACAGGGGATCTTCATGGCAAGCCAGCTAGCAAGCCTATCAAAACTGACAAGCTTTGGATTTGGGGGCTAAGACTCTAGTTGAATGAACAAGGTGGAAGAGCAAACTGGGATGATTCCAGCATCAACTTCAGACCATCATATATACATGTGCACACATATGCACCCAAACATGCAAAGCATACCTACATACATATTTGCACCATACACATGTGAAGCAGAAAAAAATATGTATTACATGTAAAGTTCTGTGTCTATATACCTAGCAGAGCATTACTGGAAGCCTTAGCTTTTCTGGGAAGCTCAACTAATATTGAATATTAATCTTTAAAGCTTTAAATCTCTCCTTCTTTCCATTTGTCTCTGGTTTCTTCTCTCTCAATTTTCTGAACAGGACACAAAAGACATAAGGAACAAATGTCTTGTCAAAATTTTTTTTCAGCATCTCCAGAAAAGAGTATTTACACTTAAAGTTGTGATGTTTATCTGCTTAGCCAATCTAAAAAACAAAAACAAAACAAAACATAAAACAAAAACAAAAACCAAACCAAAGAAAAATAAAAACACCACCAGGAAAATACAATGTTGTAAAAGTGTGTTACGGTTCCAGAAATGGAAATCTTTGCCATCAACTAATACACCAGAACTTCAGAGAACCAGGTTGCTTTCAGGTTATGGAAGGAATTTGATTTGAGAGTTTAATCCCAATATTCTTTCTTGCTTGCCCTTTTTAAAGAAGTAGAACAAAAGTTGAAAATTTTAGAGGCAGATAGATAGACACACACACATGTACACACGTGTGTGAGTGTGCACACACACACACACCATTTCTATTGTAAATTTTCACCTTATTCATTTCATCACTTCCTGATTTTACTTCAAATCTGGGGCAAACTGTGCATTCATACTATATAAATTCATCAACTCTAAACTTATGGAGCTCTTCCAGAATGTTCTTCAGGGTTGTCTTTTGTTATGACCTGTTGTAAAACCTGATGACATGTGTGCTGTAAACATAGAAAAGGTTGAGCTGACAAATGGGTCTCTAGTCACTTTGAGAAGCCCATTCCTGCTTTTAGATATTTTCCTTGCATGTTGGAGCACGCACTTTATTTAGAAATTCCTTTATTAGTATTTTTAGGGTTTTAAATTTATTTTCTTCTCAAATGTCACAGAATGTCTTACCACCCATCTGCTCGTGAGACATAATTATGAAACTGACAGTCTTTTTTGACACCTCTTTGATGTGGGAGGAATGAACACATTTCATTCAGTTTGGGAACTCGGGTTTTTGGCTTTCTTCACTTACAGCACTGAATCTTTTGAACAGGGTCCATATTACATAAGCATTCAGATGATGCACCAAAAAACAGTCAGCAGGACAATTGCCTTGTCGACGTGCTTGAGGATTTCCATCACTAGTGGAGTGGGGACATTGTTATCTTGGCCAACAACTGGCTAACGCTGGCAAGGTACTTAAGCCAAGTTTACATATTGCAGTTATTTTATGTACATGCCTCCTAAAGCAATATAGAATATATATCTCATAGCTGTGAGAGTGTATGAAACAGAGTAATGGATAATGTTAAGAAAGAGTGGGAAATATTACATATGGGTAATGTTATAAAAATTATGGGAAATAATTTTCACTTTAAAATACTGCACTATCATTACTTTAAAAAAACATTTATCCATGTTTGTGTATATGAGCGTCTGAGTGTGCATGTTATGGAGAACATGAGGAAGTCTGAGGACAACTCATGGGACTCCCATTCTCTCCTGCTGATGCATGGGACCTGTGGATCCAAGTCTTGTTATGAGGCTTGGTGACAAGAGTGTTTACTCACTAATCTATCTCCTGAGCCCATGACGCTCTGTGTCTTCAAAGAAGAAGATAGGAACGTCTCTGTTGATCTGGTTTGCATTTGTTCTTATGTGAGATTTTAGCAGGACTGCAACATAGGTTGGCTATTTGAAAGACTGAGTGGGACATAGGGATCTGTATCATGAGATGCTGGTTCCACTCCCCATACAGAGCCTTAGGTCACAACTGACAAGGTGATAATTCTAAGGCTGACATTTCAACACCAGCAAACCAGAAGTTTTGTGACTAAGTATGTTTTCAAAAACAGCGAGGTTTTGTCATCACACTGGATAAATTTCTGTTCTGATAACAAACACTCTGACCAAAAATTTATGTATATATAAAATAAGTTTTATTTAAGGAAGGCACCAAAATAATATGCATGCCAAGAAAGAGATAAGGGTTTGTGAAATCATTGTGGAACTACGTAAAGTATCTAGCTTTTTGAGTCATAGAGGAGGCTCAGAGGATCAGAACACTAGCTGATAATGCCAAGGACTGAAGCTCTGTTCTCAGCTCCCATGTGGGGCACCCGGCAACTGCCTGTAAGTACAGTGCCCAGGGACCCAACAGCCTCTTCTGTCCTCTTGGGCACCTGAACATACAAACACTAATAATATAAAATTAATATTTTAAAGCACATTTATTAAAGAAACCACTTCACTCTAATGCTCTGTGGATATCAGGCCAGATCAGTTTGGTACATCAAGCCCTTGAACACAAACCCTGGTACCACAGACAAGCCCCACACCTAGCTTAAATGTACTTAGGAAATCACAACTGTGAGGAAAATGTATGGGTAGAAAACAATTGGTTGTGTAAATGCTTTCAGGGAAAGCTGTTTTGTCAGCGAAAAGTTAAAATTCTCTCCATGACAACACAAGAGGAGTGTTCAGAGAAGACTTCTTAATAAAAATGTTCCCATAAGGCACCTGCATTCTGGGCCATGTTTTTCTACATATTTTTTGTCACAGAAGGCCTTTCATAGTCATTATAATCTGTGTGTATGAAATAGTAAAAACTAGGAAACACTGATAGCGATGCAGCTGACAGATGATTTGTTGGTCATCCAAGATGTCTGTCCTGGTTGAGCACATGGTCATATTTTCCTCTCAGTTGTATAGAGCAGGATTGGTATCCCTTCATGCCACTGAAGAAACTGCAGCCTATGTGGGGAAGCTGCTTACACAGCAGAGGAGAGCACCTGGATTGACCTGACTGGAATGCTGCCCTTGAGACAATGTACAGTAATGGTGTAACATGTAAGACACAGATTTTCACTAGTGCAGACGTAAATAGAAAAGGAGGCACATAGATCACAGTAGCGAATCTATATTGATGTGTGCATCGGAGAGACAAAACACGTATGCAATGGAAGTGTATGTACCTTTAATATAGTTCTTTACGATAGCAGGAAATGAAAAATAGTTTCAGATGAATCTACGCAAATAGCAAGGAGTTTTAGGATAAACTACTTTCTTAAGCAACTGAAATATTTGTAATTCCAGTATAATTCTTTATGTTCCCATCTCTATGTGTGTATGGAAGAGATAAGGGAGACTGTGAGGCATAGCCTAAGTCATTTCATAAGTATAATTCTATGTCAAGGACATCACAATTTCACTGGATTGCAAAGTGCTTGTATGAGCAGGAATGTAGTTGAATAGGAAAGCTCATTCTTTTAAAGATGAAAAATTTATTTTAAAAATTGTACCTGTTGTGTTTATGTGAGTGTGGCTATGCCTGTTCCATGATGTATGTGTGGAGGTCAGGCTCCAACTTTTGGGAGTTGTTTCTCTCTTTCCATTGTGGTATCTGCATTTTAAACTTAAGTGTTCAGGAATGCACCAGCTCCAAACTGGTAGAAGTTTAATTCTGTCAATTACAGGCTCACACAAGTCACTATCAAGGTTGATTGGATAAAATGAATAGAAAAAGTCCCCGTATGAACTGCATAAAGTTGGACTTCTAAAGAAGAAATGTTTTTTGCTGTTGCCTAGATTGTTGAAAACAGGGTACTGTTGACCCAAATGCTTGAGTTTTGGTATGAGAACAGGGAGCTGTCAGGGTGATTAGCATTGGTGCTCTGCTGAAGTGACTTGGCATGGAAGTGCAGTGTAGCTATCAGCCTACTTAGCTTACTTGCAGATACATTGTTTAGTCAATGCCTTGTAGTGCAGGGATGTAAACTGTATGTAGAACCCTAAGAACAAAGATATTTGGGAAATGTAATATTCCATTGTTATTACATATAATATACATTGTTACATATGTGTATATATATATATATATATATTCAGCATGAAAAACAATTATTTCTTATCTCAAAAAACATTAGCACAATGAGAAAGGCATAGGAAAGAGAGAATTTCACAAAAACCTGCATTATAATATTGGAGCCTTCATCCTCTCCAGAATTCCTTTTGAGAATTGATTTGATGTCACTAAAAAGGGCTTCTGGTACAAAGGCCAGTTTTTTTCAGGGCCACCCTCTTTCTTTATTTTTCAGTAGCATAAGGGAAAGCTCCTTCAAAGACAGAGAGTAGATCAGTCCTAGGGTTTCTGCCATAATGTTTATTTCAACTGAGATTTCCAAATTAAATTGTGTCATGTTCTCAGCACACTTGGAAAATTATCATTCCATATGATAAATCCATACTGCAAATCTCCCTTTAATGTACCAAGTGAGCTTTTCTATGACACAGTAACTTTTATAGCTTGCCAAAACTTTAAAATGCTGGAAAAGGTGTTGCTAGCTTTCAACATGTGCTAATTGGGAAGGCCTACACAGATGGCATAGGAGCGAGAAGGGGGGGAGGGGGCTTACAGTCACTAAACTGGTCTAATCAAGACAAAAAAAAAATAAGAATAAATAGCACCCAAACAAGTCATTTAATCTTCTTGATTATGTTATTATGATGAGAGGATTTAAGTTTGTTTGTCCTATTTTCAGGATGTGGTATATACAGTTACACTTAGAACAAAGAACAGGATGACAAGAGTCACTGTGCTGCTGGGGGAATCTGAGTGCAGCACTCACAGTCTCTTAACTTAAAGTGAACCAGCCACACTTTACAGTTCTATAAATCTATCTGATAATGTTGCTTGGCTGGAGTTGTGTCCATTTGAAAAAGTTGGTAATTTTTTTTCTGTCTCAACCTAATTTTTATGCTAAAGTGTGCATGTGTGTGTGTGTGTAAATGTGTATGTGTGAGTGTGTGTATATGTGTACATACCTGTGTATGTATAAGTGAGTGTGTATGCGTGTGCATGTGCATGTGTGTATGCAGGTGCCCTCAGAGGTTAGAAGAAGGCATATGGTCCCTGGAGTTCCAGACTGTGAGCTACTCAAAGTGAATGCTGGGAAACAAACCCAGATCCTGTGGAAAAACAAGTGCTATTAACCCCAGAGCCATATCTCTGGTCCGCATATTAAATTTTAAACATGATATTGCTTTGTATTCTCCTTAGGCTAGTGTACTCACACTATGCTTGAAATCAACTGAAATTGAGATAGCTATTTGCTCATTTCAGTGTCTGTGAATAACCTGTTTGGAGAGAGTATGTCTCTTCTGTCCTGCGTGCCTTACTGACCCTGTACTATTTTTTTCTTTGTGGAACTAGTTCACATATTAAGACATTTTAACACATTCATAACACGTGTGTTTCTAATAATTCCTTTTACCAATATAATAAAGTGAGTTTTTATTTTATTGAAAATCATTCTTAATATATGAGCTCATGTTTGATTCTGTTATAGGACCCAGCTATATGATCAAGATTGACAGCTAGGGGAGATGGCATTCTTGCATTTAAGCCACTGATGTGACAAGCAGTATTCTTTACTGCAATCAAAGGATTCAATGATAAAAGCTTATACTTGGAATTCATGTGAGATTGCTGTTTTGATGTGAAATCAGAAATGCCTTATAAACACTACAGCTGCATTCCCCAATTGTCAAAAGATTCCCCATTTTCTGAGATGACTCACAAATTTCCCGTGAAAGAAACATACAATTGTAGGAATGCTTGGAGCATTTTAACAGAGGCATTCATGCTCAGTCATGTGAAAACCCAAGAACTCAAAGATGTCCTAACTCCACGTAGTAGCCACTTTTCTCACCATGTGACCAAATACCAGCCTAGAATCAAGTTAGAAGAAGACAGATTTATATTAACGCATAAATATTGAGATACAGTCTATGGCTACAGGAAGGCATGGCAGTAGCAGCTTCTGGAGGCTGTGGTTTCGGGAGTAAGCGACTGCTTCTCCACATCATTTGTGATCAGGAAGCACAAAGCAATGAACGCTGGTGCTCATCTAGGTCTCTTACTTTCTCCTCCCATTCAGTTTTCATCTCAGTCCTTGGCTGGTGCTGTCCAGATTTAGGATGCCAATGCCAATCAGTTAATCATCCTGAAAAACACTGTCATATCTATATCCAAGATGTATCGCACTATATCACCGATAGCTTAGAAATGATATTTTTAAAACTCAAGTTTACTGTCAAAATTAACCGTCACAAACCCAAGATTACACTCACTCAAGCGCGCGCGCGCACACACACACACACACACACACACACACACACACACACACACAGGATTTCTTAAAACCTTTGTTGATTTCATAATGCAAAAAAGAATATAATCCATCCCTAAGATTTTCCAAAATCTCAACCATCCTAACATTGTTCAAAACTCTCATCTGAAACTCAAGACAGTCTCTTAACCATGAGCCCCAGTAAAATAAAATAAGTTACATTTTCAAAATCTAAATCTTAGTAGCTGTTACTATACATGCGCACCCACATGCATATACATATATGCAGTAATAAATAAAAATAAAAGTTAAACACTTCATGCATTCAAAAGTGAGTTTTCATCTTCAGATGTAATCCTCTTATCACATATTTTCAATCTCTGGATCCAGGTGGAATTTAACACTGTGACTAGCCTTCTTATGAGGGAAAAGGTATGTAAATAGGAAGACAAAAAATAGTGTGGAAAAGACAGAGGAAATCAATAGAGTGATTAAGTCACAAGTGATTGGGACCAGTAGGTTCTAAAACACAAGGAAAAATTCTCCTTTACAGGTTTCATAGCACCCAGCTTAGTTATACAGTATGTCAAGTTTGGCACATTCATAGCTATGACATATAATCTTTATGTTTTAATCCACATTTGTCTGTCATAATTTTTTTACTTCAATGTTTAGGAGAAAAAGCTTGAAGCTAATCTGTTTGCTTTAGGCTTGTGTGGGGTGTGATGGAATAGGGAGGTGTAAGTGTGTGTGTGTGTGTGTGTGTGTGTGTGTGTGTGTGTGTGTTTGTGTGTGGGTGTGGGTGTGCCCTCAGAGTGCAGAAGAGGGTGTTCAAGTCCCTGGATCCTGAGTTACAGACAGCTGTGAGCCTCCTGGTATGGCTACTGGCAACTGAACTTTGGTCTTCTGAAAAAGCAATAAACATACATAGTGCTGATCCATTCCTCCAGCCCTAACATTGTGTTTTTGAGAGAGGGTTTCTTATCAGCCTGAGGATTGTGATGCAGATAATCTAAGTGGTCAGTGAGCCCCCTCCCCCAAATACTCCTGTTACTATTTCCCCAGTGCTGGGAGTACAAGTTCACACCAGTATGCCTAGTTTTATTTGTTTTAAATCTGGTATGGGGAAACAATTCAGGTCTTTGTGCTTGCAAGGTAAACACTATATCAACTGAAGCACCTCCTCAGTCTACTGGTTTTTTTTTTTTTTTTTTTTTTTTTAATGTCATACTCATCATGTGTCACTCTCTGAGAATGTGTTCATCTTACGCAAACAGACCAAGGTTTGTCTTTTCCATAGCTGTTTCCAGTGATTATAATAATGCTACACAAAGCACATTTGCCAAGTATTAAATAATGGATGGATGGATTGGGAGGTGGAAGGATGGCTGGATAAATGAATAAAAATAAAATAAAACCATGGCCAGTGAGATTGTTCACTGAATAAAAACTCCTATTACTACATTTAACATCAGTTCTATTCCTGGGAACCAACATAATGGAAGGGAAAACTGACTCCCACAAGTCCCATGACCCCCACAACTATGTTGTGGTATATGTATGTACATATGTGTATGTACAAATACACAAGTAAATAAATGTAATTGAAAAGTAAAATAAAACATGAATGTATATGTTTAAAGACTCCACCCAGTGATATCAATTATTCCTAGTTTCAGTGTTCTATCATTACTATTTCCTTCTTTGTGGCTTTCTTTAATGTTCTTGCCTTTTTTGCAATAAACAAATATTATATTTATGATCATAAACATAATAAAAATGCAAGAAAAATTGAAGGAATCATGTGTGTCTCCGTTATAATATGCCCTTGAGTGATGTAGTGTATCATTTACCAGTATTAGGCTTGCATTTTTCTTTCAATAAATGTATTTCTGTCTGAAGATTTTATGGCTAATGATGTAGCATAAAAATAATTATTCAATTTGCAAGTTGGAGGTCATTTACATTTCTTTTAGGAAGCCTACAAAAGTGTCGCCTCTACCTGTACCGGATTATTGCACTTTGATTAGCTGTGGAGGAGGAAATGCCACTGTAAATAGCAATGGGAGGCTGAAGTGCATCTTCTACTTTATACAATAGTAATGGCTTTCATTAGAGCTGAAGAGTTGATGCAAAATTATTTTCCTTAGGGTGATAAAGAGAAAAATCACATGAGTATATTTATTCATATTTGTTTCATCTGTGGGCATGATTATCAGAAACTAGAGCAGGAAAGGGAGCAAAAGACCCATTTAACATAAAGACTTGGAACTTGAAAGTTTATATTTCTGGCTCCATATAAAGATGCAGACTGAAATTAAACACAGAGTTTGAAACACTAGTGCTTTGAAATGATTGACAGCAAGCACCTTTTAACCCTCATCATCCTCTGTCACAGTGAACTGTGGGTAAGGGAGAACTGGCTATAGAGAACCACCCCTGTATGCAATGCATGCCTCTGTGAGGATTAACTTTGTATTTTTGGTTTATTTACTTATTTAACATCTAAGGATCCTCTTCTCATTCTGCACATAGTGTAATATCTAAACACACCATTCATAGATTTGTCTGTGACGCCTAGTATGTTCTGGGAAACTTGTAAAGCTCTCCTTATTTCAAGAGGCATAGTCCTAGTTAGTTTTAGGTTTCAAATTGACACAGCCTTCAGTCATCTGAGAAGTATGTTTCCATAGCATTGCCCAGATCACATTGGCCTTTGGGCTTGTCTCCCTTGATTGGCCTGGTTGTTAAATAGTGCAGCAGGGCTGAGGCCACAGTGGGCACCACCATCTCTTGGGCAGGTGGACTGCAGTTGCATAAGAATAAGTTAAGCATGAGACCAAACAAACAAGCCAGCAATCATCATTCCTCTGTGGTGTCTACTAGCACTTCTTTCTTACATTTCTACCCTGACTTCCAACAGTGATAGGCTGTAATCTGAAATCCCTTGTCTTCCTTAAGTTGCTTTTGGTCAAGTTGCTTTACCACAGCAACAGAAAAGAAACTGAGACAGGTGGGTCCATCTTCACCTGATGCTCCCAAAGGGTTTTGTTGTTGTTGTTACTGCTTTTTGTTTATTTGTTTTTTTATATTATACCTATGAAATGCCCATTGCAGTTGGAGAAGCTCAATGACTTCTCATTAGCCTATCAGTGCATCCCTTATTAGTCCTCTGTCAAATCAGCCAACAGCTTCATTTCTCCACTGTTACCTAATTCGCTAGAATTTTGAACTGTACTGTATTCTCCTATTCCTGATGCCATGGATAAGGAAGGACTAAGACGTTGTAACATACAGTCAAAGGCCACAAACCCCCATATTTTTTTTTATCAGCTGAAAGCTATTGCTGTTCTCAGGAACTCAATCACATCACATTTACTCCTCCACTGGTTTTTCTTTCTATTCTTTCTTCTTTTATTATAATTTTTCTTATGTTATCACTTAGTCAAAATTCAGCCATTCCAAGGATTCTTACACTCTTTCTCTTAAAACATTAGCACACAACAAGTGAGTGTAACACAACATTACACTAACACAGAATAGGCAATATATTAATTACTTATAATTCTCTTACATCTTTTTTCCTTGCACACATTGTTATTTTCAATGAATTATATATACACTGAACCATACCTCATTTTATACACTCTGCTTTCTTACTGTTTGTAAATACATTTTTTTTCTTTTTATGAATTTAATATTCGTAGAAAACACTCTCGTGCAGACCAAATAAACAGATACCATCATTTACTCTAAAAACATAGATGGCTATTGACAATTTTTAGTAATGAAATATTTTAATTATATATAGAAAAATTTATTATGGTGGATATATTGTGTACAGCTTCTGAAAGCAACTCATTTGGAATTGAAGACCCACACATAAATTCACATACCTATGGACAATGATTTTTTTATAAAGAAGCCAGAACTGTGCACTGAAAAAAAAGACAGCATCTTCAGCGGTGCTGGACAAACTGAATGGCGGCATGTAGAAGAATCCAAAGAAGTCTGTTGTTATCGCTCTGCACTAACCTCAACTTCAAATGAATCAAAGACCTCAGTATAAAACCAGTTACATTGAACCTGATAGAAGAGAAAGTGGGGAATAGCTTTGAACTCATCGATACAGAAAACGTCTTGCTAAACAGCACAGTTGGCATGGGCATTACGATCAACAATTCATAACTGAGACCTCATGAAACGGAAAACCTGTGTGGCAAAGGCACCACCATTTAGACCACACTTAGCCTGCAGAGTGGGAAAGACTTTTTAAAAACAATTTAACAGCTGATAGAGGATGAATATCTAAGATACATTAAGAACTAAAGATGGGCACAGTGGCACACACCTGTGATCCTGGCACTCAGGGAGGCAGAGGCAGGCAGATCTCTGTAAGTTCGAGGCTAGCCTGGTCTCCAAAGTGAGTCAAGGACAGCCAAATATAAACAGGGAAACCCTATCTTGAAAGTCCAAAAACCAAAAACTGAAAAGACAAAAAAAATGCAAAACCCTAGATATCAAGAAAATAACCCAGTTTTAAAGTAGAATGTAGATTTTCACAGAGAATTTTTCAAAAGAGGAGACTCAAATGTTTTATAGACTCTTAAATGTTCAACCCCTTTAGCTATAATAGAAATGCAAACTGAAAACTACTTGGAGATTTCAACTTATTGATGTCAGTATGGCTAAGATCAATAAATCAAGTGACAACTCATGCTGGCAAGGATAGGGTGCAGAGGGAGCACACAGCCATTGTTAGTGGTTGTGAAAACTTCTGCAACCACAACGGAAATGAGTATGGCAGTTCCTCAGGAAGATGAGAATCAATCTACTTCCAGATTCAGCAATGGCACTCTTGGGGATATATCCAAAGGATGCTCCATTCTACCACAGAGAAACTTTCTCGAACATGTTCATTGCTGTTCTTTTCATAATAGCCATAAAATGGAAACTAGTTAGCTAGCCCTCAACAGAAGTTGTATACTTATGTAATGGATTATTATTACTCAGCCATTAAAAAAAGAAAGAAATCATGCAGTTTTCAGATAAATAGGTGGAACAACAACAACAAAATACCTGAGTGAGGGATCATAGACAAATAAAGAGAAATATGGTGTGTGTTTGCTTATATGGAATATTAGATACTGAGTCTGTGATAACAAAACTATAATGCATAGAACCACATAGGTTATATGTAGTGTAAGGGACTAATGGCAACAGATATATCTTGTTTTTTTTTTTTTTTTTTTTTTTTTTTTTTGGTTTTTTCGAGACAGGGTTTCTCTGTGTAGCCTTGGCCATCCTGGACTCACTTTGTAGACCAGGCTGGCCTCGAACTCACAGCGATCCGCCTGCCTCTGCCTCCCGAGTGCTGGGATTAAAGGCGTGCGCCACCACGCCCGGCTTCAGATATATCTTGTTAAAAAAGGGAAATAGATTAAAGAGTTATGGATGGATAGAGAACTAAAATGGAACAATCAAGTCAGGAGGGACAGAGAAGAAAGGGGCAAGGAAGAGAATATGGGGAGAGACAGCTAAAATTAATGACCACTTGAAGTGCAGAAGTTTTATATATATTGCCAAATAATGGGACAAAGCCCTAACTGGCCATATCTTGTCACCAAATGATAGTTCTAGTCCTGGGATTGGGTTACAGCTAATTGAGTTGTTGGCCAAAGAGGTCCTAGGAGAACTCACAAACAACCCAAGCTATTTAGGGATAGTATGGAAATGTAAAAGAGTAGAAGCTTCCATGACATACACACACACACACACACACACACACACACACACACACACACACACACACACACACACACCTTCCAGTTTAGTGTTTTTATGGGATCTCTGAATGTCCAAATGAGAGGGTCTCTGTTTCTTCTGCCTCCTGTTGGGCTCTTTTACTTCCTTTCGTTTTGTTCAATTACAATGTGTTATGTTGTAGAAGTTTTGGTTTGGTCTCTATGTAAACATGTTTCTGCTTTAATTCCGGGTGTGGGATATGGGGGTGCTCCAGCTTGTCCATGGCTGATAATTGCTTTCTGAGAGGGAATGTGATGTTTGTCAGCTGTGAACTACTTCATTCTAGTGCATGGTCTTTGTCAGTGGGAATAAAAGCCAGAGAGAGAGAGAGAGAGAGAGTGAGAGAGACAGAGAGCAGAGAGACAGACAGAGAGAGAGAGAGACAGAGAGAGAGACAGAGACAGAGAGAGAGACAGAGAGAGAGACAGAGAGACAGAGAGACTCTCTCTTCTGGTACTTCCCCACTACTGCTCCTGGTTGCTGTTGATGCAGTTTGAAGAGACATTGGTGATATCCTGAATCAAAGATTGGGCCTGCCCCTAAGAACCTGATGACCCTGTACAGCAAAGAAGCAGCTTAGAAACTAGGGCCCCAACTCCCCGCCAACCTTCTTTCTCCCCTACCTGGATCTGGCGTGTTGTAGTGGTTTAGGGTGGAGTAGGGAGAAAGAGATTTAAGCAGCCCAAAATAAAAATAAATGTTTAAAAATATAACAGTAAGAGGATCCAAGATGGCGGCGAGCAGTGTGGACCGCGTTTGGAGGCTCCAGTGAACAATTCAGGGAATTGCACAGATTTCTGAGCCAGGAACACCGAGGTCCGAACATCACGGCAGCGGGAGTGCTCCACGGTTCGGAGGGACCAGGGTGCGGAGGACCTGCGTGCCCCTGCACACGGGAGGAGCGTGGTTTTTCTCTGATCGGAGCGGCAGCGGTAGAGGCGGCAGCACCAGCGGCACCAGCAGCGGCGGCTGAGGTTTGCAGCTCATAGCCTTCTGGTGGAGGCGATTGGTGTGGTGGCTGGTGGGAATTGCTGCGGGAGAGGGGACTCGGGGCAGGATTTGGGTCGCGTGGAGCCTTTGGACCCAGATTGGACTCGGCGGACAGTTCGGCCCCAGAGTCCCGGGTATTGGCCCGGCCCAGCAAACAATTCTGCCTGAGGCACTAACTCAGTGTGGCCATAGCTCCCCTGCTGTGGCGCAGGCGTAGTTGAGCACGCTGCTCCACACTAGGCACTACCTCAGCTCAGCGGCAGCTCCCCTGCGGTGACACAGTCTGGGCGGAGCACTTGGTTTCACCACAGGCGCTAACTCAGAGCAGCCGCAGTTCTCCTGCTGTGGCGCAGGCTTGGTGACGTGCTCGGTTCCATCCTAGGCACCACCTCAGCTCAGCGGCAGCTCCCCTGCGGGGACACAGTCCGGGTGGAGCACTTGTCCCACCACTGGCGCTAACTCAGAGCAGCCGCAGTTCTCCTGCTATGGCGCAGGCTTGGTGACGTGCTCGGTTCCATCCTAGGCACCACCTCAGCTCAGCGGCAGCTCCCCTGCGGGGACACAGTCCGGGTGGAGCACTTGTTCCACTACTGGCGCTAACTCAGAGCAGCCGCAGTTCTCCTGCTGTGGCACAGGCTGGACAGAGCTCTCGGTTCCACCAGCTCTAAGACTCTGGTTGGACACAGTGTACAGTTTGAATCCAGAATTCCTGGCTGAGATTGGTGGTCAGTTCGGGCCCTGAGTCAATAACTGACCACAGCACGCACTTTGGGCCAAAAGGCCCTAGTGGAGCTTGGTGCGTAGTCCCAGCCCAAAAATTCTGGCTGGGCCCTGTGTGCATTTTGGGCCCAAAATCCCTAGCTGAGCTTGGCAGACGGTTCTGGCCCTGAGAATCTAGCTGAGTTCTGCCCGTGGTTCGGTCCCAGTGCTCCTGGCTGGACTTGGCAGGGAACACAGAAGGCTGTGGATACCTTGGCCTGACCCAACGCTCATTCAGAGACCCAGAACAATTGCAGGATCCACAGCAGAGAGGGACTGAGGATCACTGGCTGTGAGAGACCAGAACAACAGGGCTAACCTCCTAACATCCACACCAGTGAAGCTTTGAGCTCGCAGCCTAGGGAAATCGTAAGAAAACAAGTGAATCTATCGTCAGACACCCTCCATTCAACTCTGGAAGCTACCCAACAAAAACAAAGACGGCAAGATGTCTAAAGGACAACGAAAAAGCATACGCAAAAAACCCCAAACAACATGGCGTCTCCAGTTTCCAGCTATCCCAAAGAAAACCACCCAGAGAACTCAAATACAACGGAAATACAAGAAAATGACCTCAAATCCTTAGTAATGAGGATGATAATGGAGGAAACAAATAAAATTCGTAATCAAATGCAGGAAGACGCAGACAAACAGGTGAGAGACATAAAAGAAGCACATAGAGTGGAACTGGAAAAATTGCAGGAAAATGCAAACAACCAGATGAAAGAAATAGCTAAAACGGTTCAAGCTCTGAAGACCTATAAAGAGGCAATGGAAGAAACTCAGGAATATACAAAAAATCAGATGAAAGAAATCAAAAAATCAGTTCAAGATCTGAAAATGAAAATGGATTCAATGATAAACACACAGACAGAAGAAAAACGAGAACGTGAGACCTCAGAGAAGAAGGCGAGCAACACAGAGGTGAGCTTTTCTAACAGAATCCAAGAGATGGAAGAACGAATCTCAGGGCTAGAAGATACAATCACAGATATTGAATCAACCATTAAAGAAAATGCCAAATCTGGAAAACTCCTGACACAAAACATCCAAGAAATTAAGGACACCATGAAAAGAAGAAATTTGCGGATAATAGGCATTGAAGAAAGAGAAGACATCAGACTCCAGGGCCCAGAAACTATTCTCAACAAAATCATAGAAGAAAATTTCCCCAATCTAAAGAAAGAGATGCCTATAAACATACAAGAGGCCTACAGAACACCAAATAGAATTGACCAGAAAAGAAAAACTGCCCGCCACATAATAATCAAAACACAAAACATGCAGAACAAAGAAAAAATATTAAAAGCTGCAAGGGAAAAGGGCCAAATAACATTTAATGGTAAACCTATCAGAATTACACCTGACTTCTCAGCAGAGACCATAAAAGCCAGAAGGTCCTGGACAGAGATCCTGCAAACCCTAAGAGAACACAGATGCCAGGCCAGACTACTTTACCCAGCAAAATTATCAATAACCATTGATGGAGAAAACAAAATATTCCATGACAAAAACAAATTCAAACAGTACCTATCCACAAACCCAGCTTTACAGAAGGTACTAGAAGGAAAACTCCATCCCAAAGGGTCAAGCTACAACCAAAACTACCCAGGAAATAGATAACTATCCCATGGCAAAAACACAACTACACAAACGCTCGACTGGAAACAACATCAAAATTAAGACTCTTAACAGTCACTGGTCATTAATATCTCTCAACATCAATGGCCTCAATTCTCCAATAAAAAGACACAGACTAACCGAATGGGTACATAAACAAGACCCAACATTCTTCTGCATCCAAGAAACACATCTCACCCATAATGAAAGGCATTACCTCAGGGTAAAAGGTTGGAAAAAAATATTCCAAGCAAATGGTCACAAGAAGCAAGCAGGTGTAGCCATTTTAGTATCGAACAAAATAGACTTTCAACCAAAATTAATCAAAAGGGATGAGGAAGGACACTTCATACTTATCAAAGGTAAAGTCAACCAAGATGACATCACAATTCTGAACATCTATGCTCCCAATACAAGGGCAACCCACATATGTAAAAGATCTCCTAAAAAAGCTTAAACCACACATCGATCCCCACACAATAATAGTGGGAGACTTCAACACCCCACTCTCACTGAAGGATAAGTCATTGAAACAGAAACTAAGCCGAGAAATAACATCATTAACCAATGCCATGGGTCAAATGGATCTAACAGATATCTATAGAACCTTTCACCCAAACAAGAAAGAATACACCTTCTTCTCTGCACCCCATGGAACCTTCTCCAAAATTGATCACATCGTAGGTCACAAAGCAAGCCTCAACAGATACAAGAGGATTGAAATAATACCTTGTATCCTATCAGATCACCATGCTCTTAGGCTGCAATTCAACAACAACAGAAATAACAAAAAGCCTACACGTTTGTGGAAACTAAACAACTCTCTGCTAAATGACACCTGGGTCAGGGAAGAAATAAAGAAAGAAATCAAGGAGTTTCTGAAATTCAATGAAAATGAAGAAACAACATACCCAAATTTGTGGGATACATTGAAAGCAGTGCTAAGAGGAAAATTCATAGCACTAAGTGCCTTTAAAAAGAAATTGGAAACATCGCACATAAGCATCTTAACAACACAACTGGAAGCCCTAGAAAAAAAAGAAGCAGAAACACCCAAGAGGAGTAGACGCCTGGAAATTATCAAACTCAGGGCTGAAATTAACAAATTAGAAACTAAGAAAACAGTCCAAAGAATCAACAAAACCAAAAGCTGGTTCTTTGAGAAAATCAACAAGATAGACAGACCATTAGCCAAACTAACTAAAAGGCAGAGAGACAGTATTGAAATCAACAAAATCAGAAATGAAAAGGGAGACATAACAACAGACACTGAAGAAATTCAAAGAATCATAAGATCCTACTTTGAAGGCATATACGCCACAAAATTTGAAAATCTAAGGGAAATGGACGATTTTCTTGATCAAGTTCACTTGCCAAAGTTGAGTGAAGAACAGATAAACAAGTTAAATAGTCCCATTTCCCCGACAGAAATAGAAGCAATCATCGATGGTCTCCCAACCAAAAAAAGCCCAGGGCCAGATGGTTTCAGTGCAGAATTCTACCAGACCTTTAAGGCGAGCTAATACCGATACTCTTCAAGCTACTCCAAAAGATAGAAATGGATGGAAAATTACCAAATTCATTCTATGAGGCCATAGTCTCATTGATACCTAAACCTCACAAAGACTCAACAAAGAAAGAGAATTTCAGACCAATTTCTCTTATGAACATAGATGCAAAAATACTAAATAAAATACTTGCAAAACGAATACAGGAGCACATCAAAGATATCATTCATCATGACCAAGTAGGCTTCATTCCAGGCATGCAGGGATGGTTTAATATACGGAAATCCATCATGTAATCCATCATATAAACAAACTGAAAATAAAAAACCACATGATTATCTCCTTGGATGCAGAGAAAGCATTTGATAAAATTCAACACCCATTCATGTTTAAAGTTTTAGAGAGATCGGGGATACAAGGCACTTTCCTCAACATAATAAAGGCTATATACAGCAAGCCAATAGCCAAAATCAAAGTAAATGGTGAGATACTCAAGGAAATTCCTCTCAAATCGGGAACAAGGCAAGGCTGCCCACTCTCTCCATATCTCTTCAATATAGTACTCGAAGTTCTAGCCAGAGCAATAAGACAACAAAAGGAGATCAAGGGGATCCAAATGGGAAAGGAGGAAGTCAAATTATCCCTCTTTGCAGATGATATGATAGTGTACATAAGTGACCCTCAAAACTCCACCAGAGAACTCCTAAAGCTGATAAACACCTTCAGCAAATTGGCTGGATACAAAATTAACTCAAAAAAGTCTGTAGCCTTCCTATACACAAATGACAAGCTTGCAGAGGAAAGAAATTAGGAAACCACACCCTTCACATTAGCCACAAGCAATATAAAATATCTAGGAGTTACCCTAACTAAGCAGTGAAGGACTTGTATGAAAAAAATTTCAAAACTCTGAAGAAAGAGATTGAAGATGACCTGAGAAGATGGCGTGATCTTCCTTGCTCATGGATCGGGAGAATTAACATAGTAAAAATGGCCATCCTACCAAAAGCAATCTATAGATTCAATGCAATCCCTATCAAAATAACTACACAATTTTTAAGACATTGAAAGTTCAATTCTGAACTTCATATGGAAAAACAAAAAACCCAGAATAGCTAAAACAATCTTGTACAATAAAAGATGCTCCGGAGGAATCTCCATACCTGATCTCAAACTGTACTATAAAGCAATAGTACTTAAAACAGCATGGTACTGGCACAGCAACAGCTGGTTGATCAGTGGAATCGAATCGAAGACCCAGATATGAATCCACACACATATGGTCACTTGATTTTTGACAAAGAAGCCAAATCCATTCAATGGAAAAAGGATAGCATCTTCAACAAATGGTGCTGGTCTAACTGGAGGTCTATGTGTAAAAAAATGAAACTGGACCCATATTTGTCACCTTGCACAAAACTCAAATCCAAGTGGATTAAAGACCTCAACATAAAACCAGAGACACTAACTCACTTAGAAGAAAAAGTGGGAAAGAGCCTGGAACATATTGGCACAGGAGACAACTTCCTGAACAGAACACCAACGGCCCAGGCCTTAATGTCAACCATTAATAAATGGGACCTCATGAGGCTGAGAAGCTTCTGTAAGGCAGGAGACACTGTCAAGAGAACAAAGCGACAGCCTACAGACTGGGAAAAATCTTCACCAACCCTACATCTGACAAAGGTCTAATATCCAAATATATAAAGAACTCAAGAAATTAAACACCACCAAACCGAATAACCCAATTGAGAAATGGGGCTTGGAACTAAACAGAGAATTCTCAACAGAGGAGTATCAAATGGCTGAGAAACACTTAAAGAAATGCTCAACCTCCTTAGTCATCAGGGAAATGCAAATCAAAACAACTCTGAGATTCCATCTTACACCCATCAGAATGGCTAGATCAAAATTCAAGCGACACCACATGCTGGCGAGGATGTGGGGAGAGAGGAACACTCCTTCATTGCTGGTGGGAATGCAAACTAGTACAGCCACTTTGGAAATCTATCTGGTGCTATCTCAGAAAAATGGGAATAGGGCTTCCTCAAGACCCAGCTATTCACTCCTTGGAATATACCCAGAAGATGCTCCAGCACACAACAAGAAAATTTGCTCAAACCATGTTCATAGCAGCCTTATTCATAATAGCCAGAACATGGAAACAGCCTAAGTGTCCCTCAGTAGAAGAGTGGATAAAGAAACTGTGGTACATATACACTATGGAATACTACTCAGCTATTAAAAACAAGGAATTCCCGAAATTTGTGGATAAATGGATTGAGCTAGAAATGATCATAATGAGTGAGTTAACCCAGAAGCAGAAAGAATCAAATGGTATATACTCACTTATATCTGCATACTAGCCCAAGGGGCATGTCCCACGAAAGCCTTCACTTACCAGGAACTGGGACAGAGGGGAAGGCATCCTATTGGGACTCTAATGAGAGACGCATGGGAGAACAGCAAAATAAAGGATCCAGAGGGTCCTAGAAATCTACAAGTAGAACAATATGATAGGCAGATTTGGGCCCAGGGGTCCCGCTCAAACTAAGGCACCAGCCAAGGACATACAGGAGGTAAACTTTAAAACCCCTTCCCAGATCTAGCCAATGGTCAGAATATTCTCCACAGTTGAGTGGAGAGTGTGATACGACTTTCTCACATACTCTGGTGCCTCACATTTGACCATGTCCCCTGGAGGGGGAGACCTGGTGGCACTCAGAGGAAGGACAGCAAGTAGCCAAGAAGAGACTTGATACCCTATGAGAATATATAGGGGGACGTAATCCCCTCAGGAACAGTCATAGGGAGGGGAATAATGGGAAAATGGGGGGGGAGGAATGGAGGATACAAGGGATGGGATAAACATTGAGATGTAACAAGAATAAATTAATAAAAAAAAAAAAAAAAAAAAAATATAACAGTAAAGTTAGCTTTTATTTTGTTTTTATAGCATAGCACAGCACAGCACAGTATAGTATGGTATAGTACAATATATTCTCATAAAAGTCTGTTTTCTGGTAAGAGACAAAAAGTGGATGGATGTGAATGGGAGGGAAGGTTGGAAAGAGTAGAAGGAGATATAATAAAGAAGACATCTTTTATAAAAAATCAATTTTTAATAAAAGGAAAATAAATAAAAAGAAACTAACATGTAGAATTACTGAGTAATGAGAACTCCATGTGAGTTCCTACATTGTGACATTTACTTTATTTAACTAGTTTGTAATTGACAACACAGTGTCACCAAAATATACTAGCATCCTCATGTAGCAACCAGCACTCATTTAGTTTACTGAAAAACTAAGGAAAGTTTGGAGGCACCGTAAGGCCATTAGTCTAATTTTTCAGTTCTCTTCTCCAACCCAGTTCATATGCTAAGGCAATTACAGTCCCAAGTAACTGCACTCATTATGGTGGGAGGAAATTGTTCGGAGTCTGGTGCCATTGAGGACCACCATTTGAGGACAAATAAGATTGCTCAGAAGTTTAAAATACTTGTCAGCTAAATGTGAGGAGAGGACTTCAGATACCCAGAACCCAAGGGAGTAGACACAGCTGTCATTCCACTCTCCATAAGAAAGGCAGGGAATAGTCACAATAATATGGCAAAGAAGACCAGCCATAACAGAGACCTCTGCGTTTGACTGAGAAACAATGCCTCAGTGACTAAAACAGAATAGCTAGCTAGCATGATTTAACCAACAATAGGCTTATACACACACACAAACACACAAGCACTCATGCCCTTACGCATGGAAAGCATTCATATACATAGATACACACACAAAGATAAGAAAATTTTAAAAATGTCACAATGTAAACTGTTGCTTTCCATTTATGGATTATACAAATAATAAATACTTAGGGTGGAAGTAAATGCCCTTTGTAAACTTAATAGCAAATTTACACATTTGGAGAATTATTAGCAAATTTTGCAAGCAAAAATATGACTTGTGTTTTATCTAGTGCAGGATGTCTTTGTACATGTTAAAGAAAAAAGAATCCTAGCCAGTGATCTATGGCAGATTTTGAAGCAAAGACTCCAGTGAAGTCATCACTGACATAGTGCTTGCTCCATTCAGCAACACTGGGCTTTCAGTCCCAGCGGAAGCTTACATAATGTTCAGAGAGATAGCTTCTCAGGTTGATTTCATTTTCTGTCTCTCAGAAGACATCACACAGTGTCATGGATGCCTTGTTCATCTGATGTTATTCTATTAGTTTGGCATTCTAGTTTACCTAGAAATGTTTCCCCAAATCATTGTAAGAATGTGGAATTAATTAAAACACATCCACAAGTTTTCTCAAGTTTAAAAAATGCTCAGTTAAAGGAGATTGTATTTTATAAGAGTGATAAGAAATTAATTAGAAAAATTAAATTAATTGGTAAAATAAAAGTCAAAAAGTGCCTACATAGGAATCAACCCCAAACCGTTCGTGTTTATTTTTGTTGAATAATAACTGTTCTTTTATTTTCAGATTATAACAAAATTTCATCATACACCACTTCCTTTTCCACTGTCCAAACCTTATTTTCCCTTCATTGGTTTCTTTAAAATTTATGACCTTTTAAAAATTAATATTTGTTAAATGCATTTATGCACATAATTTATGCATGTGCATAGATTTCCCTGAGTAGAGCCTCCTTAGTCTATATTACTTGTATTTATATTTACAAGATTGACCATTTGGTACTGGAGAAGCACTCAGTGTGTTCTTTCCTGAAGATGATTATTTCTCCATCTTTTCATATTCCTTGTGTAGGTTATTGTTGTGGGTTAATTCCTGTTTAGGCAGTCATGTTGGACTTTGTAGATGTAGCTACTGCTATTACTAGCATGCACAATCTCATAGAATATTGCCTGATCCCCTGGCTCTTGGAGTCTTCTCTCCCACCATGACACCTTAGCTTTTAGTAGAGAAATTTTTTTTTTGTAAATATATCCACTAGACTGTGCACCACCCTGCATTTTTATTTGCTGTTGTTTTGTGTAATAAGTCTCTATCCACACAAAGAGAACTTTTCCTCGATGTGAAAATTTGCTGAGGACTACACTTATCCATGGGTATAAAGACAAATATTTAGATTATGTTAAGGATTATGCTAGCTCCAGAAAGTGGTGGTTGTAAGTTCTCCTCCAAGATCCATGACGTCCTAGCTTTGAGCAGATGTTTAGGTTTCCAGAGCTAGGCATAATGTCCTTCTCATTGAGTAGTCTTAAATACAGAACTGCCTCTTAGTACCAAGGTATGCATGGCACTGATACTCCATTACAGTTAGTTTGCTATGGTCATTGTTATGGTCTATAGGTGCCATAGTTTTGTAGGACAGTTGGTTGCTTCCTTCCTTTGGAAGCATGCATGGCACCTTGAAAGCTAGCCTCATGGAGTAGCCACTCATATCAGTTATAGTTCAGGAGTCTCTGCATCCTGTTTCTGAAGCACATGATGTTTTCAGCAACAGAAACTAATCTTTCACCTTCAGAGGGCAAGCAAGGGCAATATCAATAGTCTTTTTGGGTATCTTTTTGATAACTTGATCAACAGCCTAAAAAAATGTCTTCATCATGCTTTGTGTTGGGACTTTTGTGAGGTGGTCTTTGGTTCTTGGTAGGAGCATTGTCAGCTCAGATGAGAAAATGCCATTTAAACTATGTACACAAATTTATATAGCATATATATAGTAGAATCCTAGGACCTTTTCAGACATTCTTGCTGTTATTTTACCCTTCTGCTTTCTTCTATATTTATCTCTTTCCCTTATCTAATTAAAACCCTTCCTTTTATTCTTATTTTCCCTATCATTCTTTCTAGGATATTTTGTTTTCTTTGGGGTGAAGGAAGCTTGCTTTCCTCTTGTTCATTTGTTTATACTTCTTATTAAAAATGCTAAATTTAGTTATCATTAGTTTGAGAAGTAGTTCATCTACAAGAGCATCTAATCACCAAGACCAGAGTTTGAATTACAGCACCCATCCTAGGTAGTCTACAAACACATGAGCTCTGCTCCAAAGGGGGCTTATTTCACCTTTTAGACTCTGTGAGAGTCTGCATATACAAGTACACACTCTCACATTGCTATACACACACACACACACACACACACACACACACACACACACGAGAGAGAGAGAGAGAGAGAGAGAGAGAGAGAGAGAGAGAGAGAGAGAGAGAGAGAGAGAGATCTTTAAGAAAGGCAAATTCAGTGATATGCCACCCACAATGAAGGATGTTTTGTGAAATTCTGTGTTGTACTTAGACTTCAATCACTTTTGAATGGTACAAACTTCCCTCATACATTTGCAGTCACTGAAGCTTCTGAAAGAATGTGTGATTAGAGGAAAGGGATGTAAGAATTCAATTGTCCTTTGAGCTGTGGAAAACCATTGGGTGGTTTTTTTTTGTTTTGTTTTGTTTTGTTTTGCTTTTTATGACTTTAGTCTTAGGAGGCACATACTTTGGCCCTTTTAGAAGCTAAAGTGAAATTTTAAAATAAGTGAATTCCATTAACTTAGCTGGACAAGTCAGATAAAACTGTTTATAACCTCATATGTATATATGTATATATATATACAAAATATTCCATGATTGCATCAGTATTTAATGGATAAAATATTGTATTTATACCAAGTAAGTTTCAGAAGCACTTAGCAACATGGTAACACATGAACATGAAGGCTTTAAAAGAGTGGCTCGATAGCTCCATACTGAAAACGCACTACTGCATCGGCCTTGACACGACCTATAGAATTTTCTTTTGGCAGGAAACCAACTTTGAAATTTGTTCCATAGCAAATCATCCTGGCAATGGACTTCCAGGAATTAAATCCTTTACATAGTTCAGTAGTGTTGCCAGGGAGCTTGGAGGGTCTCCTCTGATAGTAACCAGGGAGAAGTCTTTGGCCAGAAATCCAAAGCCATATGTTAGTCCTGTCAAAAATGATACGGATCTGCTTACAAAGACCTTGCTCAGTGGCTCTGCCAGGAACCCTGTGGCTGTGTCCTGCCGGAAAGCCATTGCATGTGTTATCACTGCCAGAAATTGATGTTGCCCCGGGATAATCTAACAACACTAAAACTCAGCCTCTGGGCTTCTGCATCAGACACCAACCATTAACAGAGCCTGGGAGTGTGTTCCAAAGAAATAAGGACTACTTGCCCTCTCTAGGGTGAAGATAGGCAAGCTTCCAGCATCGGTACTTAAGACTAATTAGCTGCTTGAAACAGCAATTTGAATGGGTTATAGTAGCTGATTGTTTCTTGATATGCTTCAGACACGGCTAACATCTTTAGAAAAGATTTGAATAATAACTTTATTTAGAGAAGAAAGATGGGCAGATAAAGGTTAAGGTGTCTTGGTTTAAAAAGTTTTTAGTTGTTCTGAAAGCACTATCAATTTAGTGTTTTCTCTATAAAACCCCAAGTAGCCATAGGATTTCTAGCTTTTATTGCATCATAAAATGGTAAAAGTTAATTTCCATATTATTTAATGTGGCCTTTATTGTATAAAGGCTTTATATAAATAGCGATGCGTTATATGTAGAGAGATGGCTCAGTGGGTAAGAGTGCTTGCTGGTCTTCCAAAAGACCTGCACCCACATTTGCATGGCTCACAGCCACTTGGAACTTCAGTTCCATTGTATGTAAAACCTTCTTCTTGTCTCGAAGGATACATGTGCCCAATGCACGTTCTCCCTAGGTTCCCATCCAAAGCCATCCAAATAATTAAAAATAAAATACTCCAAGTAGACTATTTTGGCAGTTAAAATTTGAAATTTTAAATGACATCTCTCAGATTGATCCACATGCTTATTAAAATTGCATAAAGTTGTGCTATACAAGTTATTACTGTTTTTATTTCCTGAAATGCATGAACATTCTCCTGCAAATTCATTACTACAGAAAATAGGAAATAATACTTAGAAAATTTACAATTTGATATGCATGGGAAGCCATTTCTAGTATCTGATCATTATTAACCTGTGGTATAATATACATTGAAACCATAACCCAACTGACTCCACAGACAAGTTGAAAAATTTTTGTTCACCAAATGAAGTGCCACAATTCCCTAATCTTCCACACAGGATTACTTCTCAAATCAATCTCAGAATGATTTAATTTTCTTTTCTAACACTCTTAATTTTGGCATTGCCCATCCTTTTAAAATTCTATTTTTATTCTATTCATTCTATTTTTAATTTTTGTACACTCATAATTTGGTACCTCTAAATTTCAATCGGGCTATGTTGATATGTCATGGGGTGATTTTAAAGTGATTATTTCTTGTTACTCCATTCAAAGTTCTATTTTGGTGGAGTGCCATAATTGACTATTCTAATCTATCTTTTTTTTTCTTATTGTATGTTTGGTTTGTGAGCCAATATATAATATATCTACAACAGTTACAAAAAGTAATTCATAAAATTTTGGTCCTTATTTTCAAGTGGCTGGAATTATGTCAAGTTCATGATCACATGCTTTAATAACAATCCACATTTTATTTAATAGCCATTGTTTCTCTTGCTCTCTCTCTCCAACACACACACAAACACACACACACACACACAGAGTGAGAGAGAGAGAGAGAGAGAGAGAGAGAGAGAGAGAGAGAGAGAGAGAGACTAACCTCAGGGCATTGAGTATGTTAGGCACAGTTAGCTGCATCCCTAATTCAATGTTCAGGTCTTTTACAAATTTGAATTTAAAATTCTGCCTCAAATTCTCACAGAATGCATATCCTCCCCATTCTATTTGCAATACTCTGTCTCCTCAAATCTCTAATTTATCTCTGTCAATATTCTAACAACTATCACCTAAGTGACCATTACCTAAGATAGACTGTACTCTGATGTTACAGAGTTAAGCATAATCATAAAACACCACCAATCAAAGAAGAAAATTGCTGATAAATAATTGCATACAATTATATAAATATTAATTTGAGAAATTGGATTGAGTGATTGCTACAAGACTGAATGTTATATAGTTATTAGCACGTTAAAATAAAACAATTTATGTCATATCATCTAATTTTAAGATAAAATATTTCTTTTTTTTTATATTGATACATTTTTTTATTAATTTATTCTTGTTACATCTCAATGTTTATCCCATCCCTTGTATCCTCCCAATCCTCCCCCCCCATTTTCCCATTATTCCCCTCCCCTATGACTGTTCCTGAGGGGGATTACCTCCCGCTATATATTCTCATAGGGTATCAAGTCTCTTCTTGGCTACCTGCTGTCCTTCCTCTGAGTGCCACCAGGTCTCCCCCTCCAGGGGACATGGTCAAATGTGAGGCATGATCATAATGAGTGAGTTAACCCAGAAGCAGAAAGAATCAAATGGCATATACTCACTTATATCTGCATACTAGCCCAAGGGGCATGTCCCACGAAAGCCTTCACTTACCAGGAAACTGGGACAGAGGGGAAGGCATCCTATTGGGACTCTAAATGAGAGACGCATGGGAGAATAGCAAAATAAAAGGATACAGAGGGTCCTAGAAATCTACAAGTAGAACAATATGATAGGCAGACTTGGGCCCAGGGGTCCCGCTCAAACTAAGGCACCAGCCAAGGACAATACAGGAGGTAAACTTTAAACCCCTTCCCAGATCTAGCCAATGGTCAGAATATTCTCCACAGTTGAGTGGAGAGTGTGATATGACTTTCTCACGTACTAAGATAAAATATTTCTAATGCATATTGTTGATAAAGAGCAGATTAACAGAACACATATAAAAACCAGTATCATATCATTGAAGTTTTATAAGTATTAATGTAGGGAACTTAATGTTTGTAAGAAAATTCATCTAGGTGCCAGTAATATTTGGGAGTGATTTTCCTTTTAAACACTACTATTGAGATATTCTCCAAGAAAGCAGACAATGATTTATTATAAATGATTTTTCTAATGTGTAGTATTTCATCTTATGTATTTTCTGTTTTGCATGAAATAACATTTGGTATATCATTTCTTTCCTCTTTAGCTCCATTAAGTAACACACAAGGCAAAAGGGTATACAGATCTGTATATTTGCTTTAACGGTTTCACTCCTTATATTTTATGTTGCTGCAGGAGGAACCAATGGCCTCTCATACTCTAGGCAAACACTTTTCTAATTGACCTGCTTTCTTTTTAAAATTTTAATATTTTATCAATTTATTCATATTACATCTCAATTGTTAGCCTGTCCCTTGTAACCTTCCATTCCTCCCTCCCTTCCACTTTCCCCCTACTTCCCTCCCCTATGACTGTGACTGAGGGGGACCTCCTGCCCCTGTACATGCACATGGGATATCAAGTCTCTTGTTGGTAGCCTTCTATCCTTCCTCTGAGTGCCACCAGGCCTCCACATCCAGGGGACGTTTGACCTGCTTTCTTAAAGACTCACATATATATTCTTGTGTGATTCCTGTGTACCTTATATTTCTAATTAGAATAGCCCATCGTCATTTTTTCTATCATCCTTCTATTATTGAAACTGAAACTGAAATAGAGAATTTGAGCAGTGCTCCAGAAATAAAAATCTCAATTTCCAACATTCCTTTCATGTAGAAACTGCTAATAGATCATGGAGGGGTTTAACTCTGTATTTTTAAAAAATATTCATTTGATGTCAGTCTACAATTTGCTTTACAATGATCAATTCTGTTATCAAGTCTTTGCACATTATAATGCTGTTTTCTCTGCATATTTTTTTTTAAAAATTTATCTTCTGATATATATAATAGCTAAAATCAAAATTGTTGAACTCTTAAATTTTTTCAATCTCTGAAAAAGATCTAAATATCAAATTCCTTCCATCCTCTTGCCTTTCTTTTATCTTTCTCCAATATGAACAATACTTCTTTAGAAGTTAGTACCTGGCTAGATCCTTTTCTGCTTGCAAGCTTTGCCTTTTTAGATGTGGGTTTTTACATTTGATCTATTGTTCTTTCATCCCATGAGTCATTTTATTGCTCTAGAGGGAGCCAAATGGAGAAAATATCCCATTTCCCTTCTGTACACTGGCTTTAAAAATTAGACACAGAAGGATTAATGAATCTCATAGAAGGGGACTGGACAAACCACACAAGGCCTTAGGATCAGCCCCCTAAATGCAGAAACCATTGAAAACCGTGAGTGGACTTAAAGATTTCTGAGAGCACAGTACTAATTTACAGTACGTTTCTACACCGTGCTCAAGGATAATAGTTCTATTTTGTTATGTGTTATCTTTTTATCTATATGACAAAATTCTGCAAGAAAAACAACTTGAAGGAGGAAATGTTTGCTTTGGCTCCCGTTATTAAAGTATCATGTCAATGGTCCTTTGCTCTGGCTTTTAATGGCCTGTGGTAAAGCAGGGCACCATCGTGGAAATATGTGGTAAAAGAATGCAGGCAAAAAAAATTTTTTTTTAAATTAAAATAAATAAATAAAATAAAATAAAAATAAAATAAAAAAAAGAATGCAGGCAGCCTCATGGAAAACAAGAAGCAAGAAGAGTGAGGAAAGTGCTAGAAACGAAATTTATTCTACAGTGACCTACTTCCTCCAACTAGGGGCCATCCTATCACATTTCCGTCTTTCCTAATATCTCATTTAATTATTAAACATTAAAAAATCTATTTACGAAGTTTAAATCATGTGTATATGTATGAAGCAGTGTGTGGCTACTTGAGTACAGTGTCCGTAGAGTCCACGTGAAGGCACTGAACTCTCTAAAGCTGAAGTTACAGATGGCTGTGATCTACCTGACATGGATTCTAAAAATTAATCTGTGGTCTTCTGCAAGAATAATTTATTCTCTGAACCATGAATACAGCATGAATTTTTTGTTTTGTTTTGTTTTGTTTTTGTTTTTTGAGACAGGGTTTCTCTTGTAGTCCTAGCTGTCCTGGACTCACTTTGTAGACCAAGCTGACCTCAAACTCACAGTGATCTACCTGCTTCTACCTCCCATTGCTGGGATTAAAGGAGTGATTAGATGATTGTATTAAAGCCTTGATGTTTATATCCATTCTCAAAGGACCCACTTCTGAACACTGCTGCATGGGAGCCCAAGAATGTAAAGCAAGATTTTTGAAGAGACATGTAAAATCTCAATCATAATGGTATGTTTCCTCCTGAAAAGCTTCTGTAGACAAAGGATACTGTCAAAAGAAAAAAAAAGACAGACTGGGAAAAGATCTTCACCAACCCTATATCCAACAAAGAGCTAACATCCAAAATATATAAACAATTCAAGAGAGCAAATACCACCAAACCAAATAACCCAATTAAAAATGGGGTATAGAGTTAAACAAAATTATCAACAGAAGGCTATAAGATGACTGAGAAACACTTAATGAAATGCTCATCAGGGAAATGCAAATCAAAATGACTCTGAGAGTCCATCTTACATACATCTGAATGGCTAAGATAAAAAAAAAAACCTCAAGCACATGTTGGATGGGATGTGGAGAAAGGGTAGCACTTCTCCATTGTTGGTGGAAGTGCAAACGTGTACAACCAATTTAGAAATCAATCTGGTGCTTTCTCAAGAAATTGGAAATAATTTTACCTCAAGACCCAGTTACACCACTCCTGGGTGTATACCTGAAAGATACTCCACCATAAAACAAGGACTTTTGATCAACTATGTTCATAGCAGCTTTATTTTTGATATCCAGAATCTGGAAAGAATATAGATGTCCCTCAACTAAAGAATGGATAAAGAAACTGTTGTACATGTACACAATAGAATACTATTCAGCTATTTAAAATGAGGAAAATTTGAAATTTGGAGGCAAATGGATGGAACTGGAAGACATCAGCCTGAGTGAGGCAAATATTAGCCACATTATACAGGATAAGTACACTACAGTACAAAGACTGATGCACCAACCAAGGACAATGTATGTTATGGACCTAGACTCTCTGCTCCGATGTAGTGGAAAGCACAGTCTCCTTGTGAGACCCACGATATGGGAAATAGGGACTACTTTTGACATGGACTCTAGCTCCTCGATATTGATCACTTCCCCCAGGCCACAGAGGAAGAGGATACAGGTAGTAGAGATGAGAATTGATAGGCTGAGGCCAGATGTTAGGGGAGGAGGCCTCCTCTTTCTGAGGACTAGGGGAGGGAGGGAAATTGGGAGGCAGTGAGGAAGGGAGCTACAATTGAGATATGAAGAATTCAAAGGTAGAACGAGCATATAACTTATATTGCTAATCCCACTACATGGGAATAGCTCAGAGACTGGCTGAGACATGAATGTCTATGCATAGACAGTGCTTCTTGTTGGTTACAGAATCCCTGTGACTTATTATATAGATGCTAGTCTTCATATGACACGACTGAAGATTTACAGACGTCTTTCTTCTACTCATACGAAGAGCAGAGAACCAGCCTTAATTGTTCTATGCATCACGCATTCCTCATATATTTATAATTTTAGGACTGCATAATGCCTGTGAGAAGTTATATGTTCTCAGAACAAAAGAACCAGGACACTGATGTTCGATCAGACCTGACAGGATTCATTCCTCTCAACATGCTGGACACTGACATCCTGTATCCTCGATGTTCCAGCACCAAGTGCTTCAGTTGCTGTTCCTCATCAGAACAGGACAGCTCCCAGGACAGCTTCGAAGAAAGATTCCAATCTCAATAGTTCCAGCAATTCAGGCTGTCCTGCACAGGACTTTAATTACGTCTGGAATTTCTCAACATTTAGAAACTGGAACAAGATACTCATAGCTTGTTTAACCATTCCCCCAGTTTGACCTGGGCCCCTGCAAAGGTATTATTCCTCCCAGATAACCTTAAGAGAATGATGCCCCATTTTTCTTAAGGAGGGTTGGATATGATTTTGGTTGCTTTCTTGGACTATGGATGTTTCTTTTCTTTTGTTATTATTTTATTTTTTGTACATATAAATGTTTATTTTCATTGAGACTTGGGTATAAGTTATTATTGGTCTTACTCAGGAAGAAAATGAGGTTGGACTCAAGGATGTCTTTCTTTTCCTTTATCTTTATTTCTTAGGTTTGGAGATAGGGTTTTAAAGAAAAGAAAAGGGAGGATACAGAAATATATGGTTTATAGGACAAAAAGTAGATTACTGCATCTTCTCCTCAAATTAATGTCTTAATTGTTACAGGGTTAATTTTAATTCTCTGGTATAAAATTTTATATATTGAAGTAAAATAAGTTTAATTTTGATACATTGGTATAGAATTCAAATTTAAGATTATTCTTCACACACATTATATATATATATATATATATATTCTATTCTAATATGAAGTATTGTACCCATACAACTCAACTATAATATGATGTTTACTTGCAATACATTGAAAATGCTATTGCAGGCTGTTTAGGGTATTTAAGTACTACAGGTTAATTGTTAGTTGATCAAATCATGGTCATGTGAATTACTAGTCTATTTTTATCACAAGAATATTCATCCAAAGTTTAACAGATAGGTATGATACTATAGGTAGATAAGGTAAAATAGATACTGTATTCAAAAACCTCAGAGACCTACAAAATACAGCATTTATATATGTTTTTATTATTTTTTAAAGATCCTTTGACAATAAGACAGTTTAACTCCTGGTCACTCAGCCTACCACAAAGAAGATGATGAGCATCAATAAATTTACCTATGGAGATGGCTTCAAGCATGCAAAACAAGCCACTGGGCAAAATGTCCACATTTCTGCCACAGACAGAATTCTGCCTAGGAATGGGGAATCTTGGATGCAGGCAGAGTCCACAGCCAAACTCTAACAAGAAAGGGTAAACAAATCCTCAATAGGACTTCACAAATATGTCTGTCAGATATATTGGACTGGAAGGCTGAAAATGATGCTCCAACATTGTAAAGAGTTTTGTGTGACTGTTCAGATAGCAAACTGTCTCTGTCATTTTCTCATTTCAGAAACTAACTTGTACTTCCTGTCTACTCAGATAATTAAATTTATTCCTTCTTAAGTCTCTGATGGTGTTGAAGACCATATTGGTTAATTTTACAATTAAACTTAGTTGTTTAGTGGTTAAGATGATTTTAGTTCTAGATAGATGTTTTAAGTTGATAAAGATGAGATATGATAAATATTGATTCAAAATTTTAGATGCATCAAGATAGGAAAGATGATTTCTTCAAGGTTGCCAAATACAAATAATCAAAACACTTTGAATATAACATTTATAAAATTCCTGACTGTTTTATGATTCTTCTTGCTGTAGGTAGTTTATTATATATGTGTGTGTAATAATAGTAATGTATATGTGAAAAAAAAAGTAGTAAAACTGGTATCTCTCTTCAAGTATTCAAGGATATACTTGACACTCACATATTAATAAATAATAAAATATGTCTAGCAAAAATTTTTGATTGAAAGGTGATACACTGAACTTAGAATGTAGCTAAAATGGTACAAATAAACTATGCAGGAAGAATTCCCATATCAGTTGGTGAGGCACACAGATGCCATGATAGCCATAGTAGGAAGAAACCAGGGTATAGCTCAAGGTGGCCATGGGTCTTCTACTTTTGCAGTCAGGCAGCATTACATAAGGTGAGGTAGCTTGTACCAAGATTTTAGAAATCATCTAATGTCAAATCATGTGCTGTAGGATCAAGATCAGATTTCTACCCATAGGCCCAGAAATATGACCATGAAAATGAAACTTAAGCACAGGTATGATAGAGATTCCAGGATTATGAGATATAAAAGAATAAATGTAGTATAAAGGGTTCAAAAGATAAACAGCATTTGTTGACATTGGCAGAATTATAAATGCAGATGTACCCCTGGCCCTGGAGCCTTAGTGATGGCATCCTATATAGAGGAACTTTCTCAAACCTGCCAGTGGTGTCAATAGTGACATATAGGCCTTTAGCTATTACCTAGACTTTTCCTGACTAAGTCTGTCTGTGACCTGGCATGTTCGTGTCCATCTACTCTCTCCTGTCTCTCACATCACTTTCCTCTTCTTGTGTCACTCTCTGAGTTCTGCCCTGGTTCTTGTCCTAGATATTGGCCATCAGATCTTTATTACAACCAATCAATAGTGATACATCCTCCAATAACATTTCTAGATTGCCTTTAGGCAGGCGAAAAAGGATGAATATTTACATAGGCCATAGAAATCACAGGGCCAAAATCCTGCCAGCATTTGGCTCTCTGCCAGTAAAGAATTAACAATTGACAGTACAGAGGCATAGCTTCACACAAGGTGAAGGAAAGTTACCACAACAACCCTCGACTTAAGATGTAAGACCTGCAATTGCAGGATGTAGTGTTTGTTTGATTCTGCACTTGTTTTGACATTCTGTTCCTGTGCTATGCCCTTGTTTCTCCATTTTACAATGGATATATAGATTGTTTGATGTTAACTATCAGAAATAATTTTATTGTTATGTTAAAGGTGCTTATAGTTATAAGTTGACAAGGTTTCAGTGTCTATAAACATATTTAAAGCTGTTAAATCCTGAAGATACTAGGAAAAGAATAAATGAATCTTGGCTTATGAGAAAAAGTGAAATATTAGGGTTAAGAGGTGAAATAGGCTGGAGAGATGGCTCAGCGGTTAAGAGCACTGACTGTTCTTCCAGAGGTCCTGAGTTCAATTTCCAGCAACTATCTGGTGGCTCACAGCCATCTATAGTAAAGAAACTGTGGTACATATACACTATGGAATACTACTCAGCTATTAAAAACAAGGAATTCCCAAAATTTGTGGATAAATGGATTGAGCTAGAAATGATCATAATGAGTGAGTTAACCCAGAAGCAGAAAGAATCAAATGGTATATACTCACTTATATCAGCATACTAGCCCAAGGGGCATGTCCCACGAAAGCCTTCACTTACCAGGAAACTGGGACAGAGGGGAGGACATCCTATTGGGACTCTAAATGAGAGAAGCATGGGAGAATAGAAGGATCCAGAGGGTCCTAGAAACCTACAAGTAGAACATTATGATAGACAGATTTGGGCCCAGGGGTCCCGCTCAAACTAAGGCACCAGCCAAGGACAATACAGGCGGTAAACTTTAAACCCCTACCCAGATCTAGCCAATGGTCAGAAAATTCTCCACAGTTGAGTGGATAGTGGGATATGACTTTCTCACATACTCTGGTGCCTCACATTTGACCATGTCCCCTGGAGGGGGAGACCTGGTGGCACTCAGAGGAAGGACAGCAGGTTGCCAAGAAGAGACTTGATACCCTATGAGCATATACAGGGGGAGGTAATCCCCCTCAGGAACAGTCATAGGGGAGGGGAATAATGGGAAAATGGGAGGGAGGGAAGAATGGGAGGATACAAGCGATGGGATAAACATTGAGATGTAACAAGAATAAATTAATAAAAAAAATAAATAAAAATCAAAAAATTTTTTTAAAAAAGAGGTGAAATAGTATGATATTAAAGTGAGGCATTTGTATTTCAAGTTTTCAAGCGTGAATTTGTAATTGTTAATGCTGAGTGTTGGCTTGACAGGACTTAGAATCACCAAGAAGATATACCCATTTCTGTGACATTGGGCATATTTCTGTAGAGTCTTCCCTTTGATGGAAAGACTTATCCTGAATGTGGGTGGCTATATCATGGACCAGGGACCTTGACTGAATATAAATAACATTGATAATGGATGGAGTACTAGCATCCATTTATCTCTGCTTCCTGACTGGAGATGCAATGCAACCAAACTCCTCATGTCCTAGCCAAGATAAACTATACCCTAAAATCGTGAGCAAAATAGATTTTTCCTTCCTTATGTTGTTTTTTTTTTTCATACATTTTGTTGAAAGAAGGAGAAATGTATTTCAGTCCTTTAAACAAAGATTGTTATAGTAGGCAGGCAACTCTGAGAAGACGGTCTTCAAGAGAGCATCGAGAAGCAGACAACCCTGCGAATAGCATGACAGAGTCACACCTGTCCTCATTTAAACCCTGAAAAACATGCTTGTCTCTCTGTAGCGCATGAACAGGAAGAACCTGACAGAGATGAGCTCAGAGTGTGAAGCTTAACTTTGTCATCATGATGGATAGCACTGCAACTCTCCAGGCTGTCACTCAACACATCCCATTGTCTACCTCAATACCTGGTAAGTGCTCAACAAATATGACTTGAAATAAATACATAGTCTCAAATTGAGAGCACATCTTTAATTATAGCTATTATTTTAAAACAAACATAACAAATTTAAAACTGAAAGTTGATTGTGGGTATTACTAGCATATGGTTTAGTAGCTGCTGCTTTCCCAGACTCTTATTTTCTCACAAATTCTAGCAAATGAAATATAATTAACTCTCGATAAGAGTTTTCCATTTAGTTAGGAAAAACACTGACAAACAAAATTAAATTTCCCTTGAAAACTAATTGTTTTATAAAGGAAAACCCAAACATTATGGAGTGCTCCTATTTCCAAAAATAATGAGTCATTTTTCTTCTATTCTATTTGTCTTGAATAAATGTGCTACTAGATTTTAAGGGCACCACTGGCATGAAGAATATGGGTTTTCTCTGTTTTGCATCCCTCTTATCATGGATAATGTGAAGCTTCCTTTTAATGGTAACTTGACAAAAATTAGAATCAGCTGAGTTGGAAACCTCAACTAAGGCATTTTTATGATCACCTTAATTTATGAGGGAAGACACACCACAAGTATGGATGGCACATTTTGGTTGCAGCCCAGAAAAGAAAGACTGGTAGAAGCAACCTTACTTTGCTTTTCGTCCTGTGGCTTTAATTCTTTCCATTTAGATGATTTCATCTTTCCTGGCATGAGACCTAGTGTTCCATGGCTTTTGTCTTTGACTGAGGACCAGCAGGTCTCCAGTAGCACCCAATTATTGAAAGGTGAATAATAAAATGTCAACTTCCTATACTACGTGGTAAAGGTAAGAACCCGTAGAATCGCTTCCTTCTTTTCTTCCTTCCTTCTTTCTTTGTTCTTTCTTTCTTTATTTCTCTCCTTTTCTTTTGACTTTTAAAACATTTTTATTTTTTACACATTCATTTATATTATTACACATAAATATAATAAATTGCTTATAGCAAGAAGAACCATGACGCAATCAGGAATAATTCCTGTATAAATGTTACATTCTTAGTGTTTTGCTATTTTTATTTGACAGCCTTGAAGAAAATATCTTTCCTATCTTGGTGCATCTAAAATTCTGAATGTAAATCAATATCTATCATATCTCTTTCTTATCAACTTAAAACATCTGTCTAGCCCTAAAAACATCATAACCCCTAAACAACTAAGTTTAATTGTAAAACAAAGCTACCTGGTGTTCAACTCCACCAAAGACTTGAGAAGGAATAAACTTGATTACCTAAGTATGCAGGGAGTGCTGGTTAGCAGCTTTCCAAATGAGAAGATGACAAAGACAGTTTGCTATCTAAGCAGTCATCTAAAACTCTCTAAAATGTTGAAGCATCTTCTTCAGCCTTCTGGCCCAATATATCTGACAGACATATTTGTGAGGCAGGAACTATTGAGGACTTGCTTACCTTATCTTGTCAGGTTGGCTGTCCACTCTGTCTGCATCCAAGCTTGCCCTTTTTTAGGCAGAATTCTGTCTGTCGTAGAAGTAAGGACATTTTCCCCACTGGCTTGTTTGACACATTTGAAGCCATTTCCATTAGGAGGTTATTTGATGTTCATCATCCTCTTTGAGGTAGGCTGGGTGTACCCATATAACTGAATACAAGATTCACTTCCAATACTTTGAAAGTGCTATTGCAAGCTGTTTTGGATAACTAAGTTACTCAAGTTGATTATTAGCTGATCAGATCATGGACATGTCAATGCTGGTCTATTTTTATCACAATAGTATACATCTTAGGTGCAGCAGATAGATATGATTCTATAGAAAGATAAGGTAGGATAGTTAGATAAGGTCTTCAATAACCTCATAGACATGCAGAATATGGTATTTTAAATGTTTTTTTATTATTTTAAAGATTCTTTTGATTTTTTATTTTCTTCTCTTTAAAATTTTTTATTTTTAGTCTGCTTGCTTTATATACTGATTATAGACCCCTCCTCCTCATTGTCTCCTGGTCCCACCTTCCCTCTCTCATAGCCTCTCTCTCCCTCCCCTGGTCCTCAGAACTAGAAGTCCTCCACACCCTAACATCTGACCTCAGCCTATAAAGTCTCATCTGGACTGCCTGTATCCTCTTCCTCTGTGGCCTGGCAAGGCCATCCTGCCAGGGTGAAGCGATCAAAGTGTGGGGGCCAGAGTCCACATTAGAAGTAATCCCTAATTGCTATTATTATGACACCCACAAAGAGACTGTGTTGCCTAGAGGGTCTACGTTTTCACTATGCATGGTCCTTGGTTGGTGCATCAGTCTCTGCAGCATCCAACTACTCCACCTGGACTTATTGGCTATATTGTTCTTCTTGTGGAGCTCCTTACACTTCCAAGTCCTTCTATTCCCCAACTCTTCCATAAGACTCCCTGTGCCCAACCCAGAGCTTTGGCTTCATGTCTTAGCATCTGCCTGGATCCCTTGCTGTTTGGAGTTTTTCAAAGGACCTCTATGATGGGCTCTCTTCTTGTTCTTTCTCTTCAAATGCTTCAGGTGTCTATTCCATTAGTCTTCAGAATTATTATTAAGTATTCTACCTAGGGTCTTCCTTGATATTTAGTTTCTTTAGGTCTGTGTATTGTAGTGGGTTATCCTGTATTATGTGGCTAATAGCCACTTTTAATTGGGTATATGCCATGCATGTCTTTCTGAATCTGGGTTACCTCACTCAGGATTATCTTTTCTAGTTCCATTCATTTGCCTGAAATTTTCAAGATTTCATTGTTTTTAATAGCTGAATAGTATTCCATTGTATATGTACCACACTTTCCTTATCTATTTTTTGGTTAAGGGCCATCTATGTTGTTTCCAGATTCTGACTATTACAAATAAATTTGCTATGAAATTAGGGAAACAATACCCTTCACAGTAGTGACAAAAATTTTATACTATCTTCACTTGCTCTAACCAAACAAGTGAAATACCTGCATGATAAAAACTTCAAGTCACTGAAGAAGAAACTAAAGAAGACATCAGATGGAAGATGGAAAGGTCTCCCATGCTCACGAATAGGTAGGATTAACATAGTAAAAATGGTCATCTTACCTATCTACAGAGTCAATGCAATTGCCATCGAAATGCCAATGCAATATTTTGCAGACCTTGAAAGAATAATTTCTAGCTTCATTTGGAAAAAAAAAAGGCTAAGACATTCCTATACAATAAAAGATAGTCTGGAAATATCTTCATCCCTTATCTTTTTTTAAAAACAATATATTCAGATTACATCCTGATTGTTATCCCCTCACTTTTATCTTCCTGTTTTGCCCTTCTACCCCTTAACACCTTATTCCCCACCCATAGACCTGTGACAGAAGGGTACCTCCTCTCCCACCATATGATCACTGTCTATCAGGTCTCATCCAGACAGCCTGCATCCCCTTCCTCTGAGTACCAACAGGTCTCCCTCTCTCCCCACCAAGGGGAAGTGGACAAATAGGGGACAGCAGAGTTCATGTCAGAGGCACCTTCTCCTCTCAACACAACCATGGAAAATGTGCTGTCCATTAGCTAGATCTGAATAGGGGGGGTCTAGGTTTACTGCATGCATTGTCTTCGGTTGGTACAGTAGTTTGTACAGGCCACCCTGGGTCCAGATCTGCCAGCCTTGATGGTATTCTTGTAGGGTTCCTTGACCCTTTGGGTTCTTTTATCTCCCCATTCTTCCATACTACTCTCACCTGGAGTCCCAATAGTGAGTCCCAGCTTCTGTCCTGATCCCCTGCTGAATGTGGACTCTCAGAGGATGTCCAAGTTGGGCCAATATCCAATTTTAAGTGAGTATATGCCAAGTGTTTCTTTCTTGGTCTTGGTTACATGACTCAGGATGATCATTTCTAGTGCCATCCATTTTTTTTTGAAAAATTCAAGATTGCATTGTTTTAATAGCTACCATATTAAAAAATAACTATGTAAGATATATCACAACCTTATATAATGCAGGATCCAACAGGATTCTGATCTATGAAGATTGAGTACTTGGGCTACCTAACTATAGACAAACTGTTGATTTGTCAAAAGGCAATGAAAAATAAAACACTATGCTATTTCTAGAGAAAATAAATCAAAAGTTACATCTTTGTGAATAGCTACAATATTAATGACTATAGTGCAAACAGGTGACAATTTTTCTTCATGTGTTTGTGTTTGAGTATGGAAAATTATTTCTCTTTATCATTTTCTCCTTTCACTTGCTGTTACATACAGTACATTTTTCTAGTTTTATGACATGAATGGGGATAAATAATAGTCGATGAAGATCCACAAACAATGATGTCATGGCTAAAGAGTTAGTTTGATGTAGAGACTAAAGGAAAAATGTTTACTTGTAATACATAATTGGTACATTGTGGAAAGTAAACTATTCTTTAAAGTAAAAGAAGTTGTCATGGTGAACAGCAAGTATGCATGGGATATAATCTAGCATCACCTACTAGACAAGCCTCTGCACATATCTATGAAGGATTTTCTTAATCAAGCTTTTTGGCTTCTGAAGACCTGCCATAAATGTGAGTTGCACCTTTAATCATGCCCCAGGACAAGGAAGTACCAAGGATAGCTTTTGCGTTTTGCCTGATTGCTTTCACATCTTGTTGGTAAGGTCATCTGTCTTATTCATGAGTTCAGCTATCCTGTTGTTGCTGCCAATAATCTCAATAATGTCACTTTTTGTTGATATTTAGAACCTACATTCTTCATCTTTCCAATGTAAAGATCAGTAGTTCTGAAGGAACCCCCCATGCCCTGAATGCTATTGGGTCAGCTTAGGCACCCAGCATCTTGGACTAAGAATTTACTAGCCTTCAATCTGTAATGTACAACAGCTATCATCGGACTTCTCAGACCATATAATGTAAGCCAATATAATAACACTGCTTTTAATAGATTTTAACTCTATCGAATCTGTCTCCCATGAGAACTCTCATATACAACACTGAAAAAGATGGTTGGTCTTCTCAAGGATACATGTTATTCTGCCAAAAAACAATTGTAAATGCAGTGAGCTCTACAGTTTTCTATCAATGGGTGTTGGAAGTGCTCAGAGGTACCAGATTGAATATAGCCAATGCATCTGGTCTTTTGGGGCAGATAGTGCAGAATGAAGTCATATGAAACAAAAATGATCCTAGTTTTCATCCTGAATGGACTTCCTGTTATTTTCTAACATTGAATTTTTAATAGGGTTATACATGCATGCTAATAAATAGAAGTATCATGGTCTCTGACTAAAGTTTAAAAGTCATTCTAATCAAATAAGGGCAGTATGGACTAGTACTTAATTTTCTTTTTTCCCTATAGTAAAATAATGACTAAGTATATTTGCCTCTTTCTAAATTCCCTAGTTTAGTTTCAAACAATATTTGGGGAAAATAACTTTTGTTCATTGAGTTTAAGCTCTCATTATAATGAGGCTACAGTACACATTGAAGACATTTCTAGTTAATAAGATTCATAAATTGACCTTTTACCTCTTTCTATCCACTGTACTTCTTGGGAATTTTATAGGTTAACACATTAATGCTTCTGAGGCCCATATTTTTGAAGTTACATTCTCATTACTGAAATAGATTTCAACTTATCTACAATCCTGATGAGTTCTAAAATGCTAAACTAACCTCGATTATTTCCCTATTATCCAAATGCATTACTACTTTGTTAATCAATCATCTCTGAAAGGCCTGCACTCACAAAGTGGCCGCATTACTCCTTCTGCCTGGAGTCCTGAAGATTTCATGTACATTTCTCTTGTATCTTGATTTCATGTTACCGATTTTCAGCAACTTGTATGCCAAAATCATTGTCCTTGTTTGATTTTACATGCTTCCTTTACTTCTAATCACCTGCCTACCAGAGTAGGCATGTTTCATGAACTCTACCAAAAATCTTGGACAAAGAAAGAATGGAAGGAAGTCTTGTGAAATAGCCCCACACTAACAACAGTAATATGCATCAAAAGAAAGAAATGAGGGGCTTGGGAAAGTTGCCAATGTTAAATGTCTCAAGAATGGCCCTGAGCATTTGCAAACCCAATACCTTTCCATGTCACATAGAGTAGATTCACCAGATTCACCTGAACTATAGCTGTCTCTAAAGGCAGAAAGGGAGCACTCTTATGTAACAAAGTGTTAAGTGGATTCGTTATTTGGAGGATAAGGCAGGAATTACTCCAAATGACACACTCTTGGCTAAGATTCTAGGAAGTCGGAGTCAATGTTGTATTGTTAACCCCATGTATGCTCTAAGTTTTAAAGAGCTGGAAAAATAAAGAGAAAGGATGAGTATGACAGGAGACTGACTTAAGTGTCTTTTGATGATTTATAATGTGTGGGACCTGCTTTGAAAAATAACCTTACTATTGATGAAAAATTGCATCTTAGTCACACATGTCCACTCATGATGACTTGTCAAGAGAGTGATTCTGAATTCTTTCAACACTGTCATAATCTCTTCTTTACACCAGCAGTCTTTAACTGTACATTTTAAAATTCATGCTATTTTTTTTTTCTTGAAAATACTTTAAATTTTAGATTTGAATTACACAAAAGAAATATACAGGGGGAGAAAGTCCCCCTCAGTCACAGTCATAGGGGAGGGGAGTAAGGGGAAAATGGGACGGAGGGAGAAATGGGAGGATACAAGGGAGGGGATAACCATTGAGATGTAATATGAATAAATTAATAAAATAAAATTTAAAAAATTTTTAAAAATTAAAAAACCAAAACCAAAACAAACCAAAAACAACAACAACAACAACAAAAGAAAGAATATAACTATCAGGACCCAGGAAGGACAAGAAATACTATATGAGTACTCTTCCCAATTATAAGCATTATACAATCTTTATTGTTTTATTTTATGATCATATTCAAGCCACGTATTAGGGTTATGTTCTTCTTTCCAAAGGAGTTTGGTTAGTTCTAAAATAGAGGGAAAATGGGCAGTAAAAACAGTTATTGGGCCTGAGGAAACAGCTCAAGCAGTGGAGTATTTACTGGTCAAGCATGAGGACCTAAGATCAGATCTTCAGTATCAACATTAGAAGCAGACTAAGGATGTTGTCACATACCTACAGTCCCAGCACTGGGTAGGTAGAGAAAAGTGACTCCTCAGAGCTCATTGGTCAGTTAGCTTGGTTAAAGCCCTGAGTTCCGTCTTGGTATCTCAATGTTTGAAAGTACGAGGTTGATCCACTCTTCTACTGAGGGACACTTAGGCTGTTTCCATGTTCTGGCTATTATGAATAAGGCTGCTATGAACATGGTTGAGCAAATTTTCTTGTTGTGTGCTGGAGCATCTTCTGGGTATATTCCAAGGAGTGGAATAGCTGGGTCTTGAGGAAGCCCTATTCCCATTTTTCTGAGATAGCACCAGATAGATTTCCAAAGTGGCTGTACTAGTTTGCATTCCCACCAGCAATGAAGGAGTGTTCCTCTCTCCCCACATCCTCGCCAGCATGTGGTGTCTCTTGAATTTTTGATCTTAGCCATTCTGATGGGTGTAAGATGGAATCTCAGAGTTGTTTTGATTTGCATTTCCCTGATGACTAAGGAGGTTGAGCATTTCTTTAAGTGTTTCTCAGCCATTTGATATTCCTCTGTTGAGAATTCTCTGTTTAGTTCCAAGCCCCATTTCTCAATTGGGTTATTCGGTTTGGTGGTGTTTAATTTCTTGAGTTCTTTATATATTTTGGATATTAGACCTTTGTCAGATGTAGGGTTGGTGAAGATTTTTTCCCAGTCTGTAGGCTGTCACTTTGTTCTCTTGACAGTGTCTCCTGCCTTACAGAAGCTTCTCAGCCTCATGAGGATACTACTCAGCTATTAAAAACAAGGAATTCCCGAAATTTGTGGATAAATGGATTGAGCTAGAAATGATCATAATGAGTGAGTTAACCCAGAAGCAGAAAGAATCAAATAGTATATACTCACTTATATCTGCATACTAGCCCAAGGGGCATGTCCCACGAAAGCCTTCACTTACCAGGAAACTGGGACAGAGGGGAAGGCATCCTATTGGGACTCTAAATGAGAGACGCATGGGAGAACAGCAAAATAAAAGGATCCAGAGGGTCCTAGAAATCTACAAGTAGAACAATATGATAGGCAGATTTGGGCCCAGGGGTCCCGCTCAAACTAAGGCACCAGCCAAGGACAATACAGGAGGTAAACTTTAAACCCCTTCCCAGATCTAGCCAATGGTCAGAATATTCTCCACAGTTGAGTGGAGAGTGTGATATGACTTTCTCACGTACTCTGGTGCCTCACATTTGACCATGTCCCCTGGGGGGGAGACCTGTGGCACTCAGGAGGAAGGCAGCAAGTAGCAAGAAGAGACTTGATACCCTATGAGAATATAGGGGGACGTAATCCCCCTCAAGAACAGTCATAGGGGAGGGGAATAATGGGAAAATGGGGGGGGGGAGGAATGGGAGGATACAAGGGATGGGATAAACATTGAGATGTAACAAGAATAAATTAATAAAAAAAAAAAAAAAAAAAAAAAAGAAAGTACGAGGTTGAAAGTTGAAGATCTGATGTCAGCCTCTGGTCTCCAATGAGTATGCATACACATAGATAAATATGACTATAGACACATACAATCTTTCCATCTATATTGAGTATTGACAGTGGACTAGGCATCTTTCTGCCATCTTATATGATCTTGCTCTGTTACTTGGCTTTCTTTTCTCAACAACTCAAAGAAATTAGTAGCAGCAGAAGCTCTCATTCTGTTCTAAGAAAGACTTCTCCATAAATAATCAAGGGCACATTCATTTATTAAATAATGAAACTAAGATGCAAAGAGAATCTGGGTTATGAAAGCATTATGAAATGACCATTTACATTATTATGTGATGCACTTGGACAATTATACCCTGTTCTCCCAGCATACTGGCACATTCATGCCTACTGCAGTCTTAGATACAATTAACTTTACTTTTTTTTTATTCAGACACCATTACTCACTAATCTCTACCTTGCAGACATGTTAAGTTGGCTCACCAGGGAGGCCCACAGAGCCAGCTGTCTCCACTTTACTAACCCTGGGACTACAAGTGTATGCCACCATCCCTACCTATTTAATGTAGGTGCTCAAGGATTGAACTCAGGCCTTCACACTTGCAAGATAAATACCTTACCAAAATATCAATCACCCTGACCCTTGGATGCAGGTATCTTAAAAATGATGAGAATATCAATATTATTAAATATAAAAATATAACATCTGCTTGTTCTTTCTTAAAGTCAGAATGGTTTCTAAGAAGAAACTCTAGATCTTAAAACTCAATATGAAATAAATGCAATTATTTTATCTCTAAGATTTTAGTTTTAATTTTTGTCTGAGAGTTTGTTCATACATGTGAGCACAGTGCCCACAGTGCCTAGAATAGAGTGATACATAGTCTGGATTTGGTGTTACAGATGATTACAAGCCTCCCAGTATGGGTGTTGGGAACCAACTTGAGATCCTCAACAAGAGCATTCGAGGCTTGTAACCATCTCTCCAGATTTCCTCCCTCACTTTGCTATATTTAAAAATTCAATAGAACAGCTACAAAATATGAAATTTAAAAAACATAAACAGAGAACACATTCAAACTACCTCTCTTAGTTAGGATTGCAATTGCTGCAATAAAATGCCATGGTCAAAAACAAGTTGAGAAGAAAAGGGTTTATTTAGCTTACACTTCCATATGAAAGAGAGAGAGGACAGAGGGAGGGATTACTGGCTGAATATCCTAAAGATCCAGATTGGTATTGCCCCAAAGAACCAGATGACCCTAAACAGCAGTAAGTGCCCAAAGAAAACTACACCCTTTCTCCTCACTAACCTTCTGTCTATCCTCAAGTAAAGTAGGTTTTAAAATATCAAAGCCAACAAGTCAAAATGGCTAAGGTCAAAAACTCAACGGACAGTACATGCTTTTGAAGATGTGGAGCAAGGGGAACACTCCTCCATTGCTGGAGAGAATGAAAACTTGTACACTTTAGAAATCAATCTGGAGGTTTCTCCAAATATTGGGTGTAGATCTACTGCAAGACCAAGCTGTAGCACTACTGGGCATATACCCAAAAGATGTTCCACAATACCACAAGGACTCCTGTCCAACTATGTTCATAGTATCTTTATTTATAATAGACAGAAAATAGGAATAACCTTAGATGCCCCTCAGTCAAATAACAAATAAATAAAATGTGGTACATTTGCATAATGTTATAAAAAGCAAAGACACCATGTAATTTGCAGGCAAATGGATAGAACTATAAAAGGTCATCCTGAATGAGGTAACCCAGGCCCAGAAAGACACATATGATATGCACTCATAAATGCATATCAGACATAAAGTATAGCATAACTATGCTATAATCTGTAGAGCCAAACAAGCGAAGCCAGGATGTTTGAGTCTCACCCAGAATGAAACAAACATATAAACTAGTTGGAGGGAGGGAACAGGGTAGGAGAGGGGATTGGAAGCAGAATGCTTGGGTATCAAGAGTGTGGGCAGGAGGACCAAGAGAGAGAATGGAAATTGGTGTGTGTGGGGGGATCTCTGGGACAGGGGGTGCTCCTTAGAGTCTTTAGGGGTGACCCTAGCTGAGACTTCTAGCAGCATGGGTTAAGGAACCTAAAGTTGCCACCTCTTTTATCTAGTTGGAATTTCTTGTAGAGAGAGGAGGACACCAACCCACCCATAGAACCTTCAACTCAAAAGTTGTCTTGTATACAAGAAATGTAGGGATAAAGATGGAGCAGAGATTGAAGGAATGCCAAAACAATGACTCTCTCACCTTGAGATCCACCCCATGGGCAAGAGCCAACCCCTCTCACTATTAATGGTACACTTCTGTGCCTGCATAATTCTTCTGAGAGGCTTTATCCAGCAATAATAAATACAGATGAGGAGAGCCACAGCCAAAGACTAGACCAAGCTCAGGGAGTTTGTAGAAGAGTGGGAGGACAGACAGAGGAAATGGAAGGGCTCAAGGACATCACAAATAGAACCAGATCATAAACTAACCTTGTACCATGGGAGTTCACAGTGTCTGAACTACTACCCAAAGAGCATGCACGGGCTGGATCTAGACGCCCTACACATATGTAGCAGATGTGCAGCTTGGTCAGCATATGGGTCCCCTAACAGAGTCTGGGCTGTCTCTGACTGTGTTGGCTGCCTTTGGATCCCTTTTCCCTAGCTAGGCTGCCTGTCTGGCCTCAGTGGGAGAGAATGCACTTAGTCTTGCTGCAACGTGAGGTGTCAGGGTAGATTGGTACACCTTGATGGCTTCCTTTTGTCTAAAGAGAAGAAGATGAAGAAATAGGGGGGCATGAGGGTAGGACTTAGAGAAAAGGAGAGAGAAGGATTGGAATAGGCTGTAAAGTGATTAGATAGATAAATGATAGATAGATAGATAGATAGATAGATAATACATACATACATACATTCATACATACATACAGTGAAGAGAAAGTAAGAAAATTGTCAAGCAAGACACCATATATCAGTCTCTGGCATTTACATGTGTATACATATGAATTCATGACTACATACACTTACATGAACACATATGTATATGTAACACATTCTCTCTCTCCGCTTTTTGCTCTCTACTTTCTTCCCTCACTTCTTGCCTCCCTCTCCTCCTTCCCCTCTTCCTTGGACATCTCTCCCTGCCTTTCTGCAACCTTTTCTTACTCTTAGCCACTCAAAGAATGTGCATAGGACTGTGTTTTGTGTTTACCCTAAAGTGATCTCTCTCTCTCTCTCTCTCTCTCTCTCTCTCTCTCTCTCTCTCTCTCTCTCTCTCTCTCTCTTCCCCTCATTTTAAGAGGCATATTACTATGTATCACAGATTGACCTCAAAGTCACTATTGCACTGAGTTCTAACAACTAAGCTCATTCTCCAGTCTCTGAAACCTCAGCTGCATTCAGAATAATCCTGTGAGTGTTGTCTGCTTAAGCCTGACTCTTATGTAGTGGCCTCTTCACTTGCCTCATAAGTAGCCTGTGGAGGGAAGTTTGGGTGTAGCATAGCCATTCTGCCAACAGAACTGAGAAATACTGAGAGGTGATGCACAATCATGCAAATACAATGTGTGTCCATATGTCCAGAGACTAGGAGAAATCACACCACACCTTGAGCATGCCACATATTCTCAATAAATATTTATCCTAGATTGATGGATTGCTTAAAAGATGACCATGTCACTGAAAAATCAGGCAAGGAGCCAGTCAGAATTGTAATGAGCTTGGCTTTCTGCCCACTTCTGTCCTGATTCATGCCCCTCATCCTCCACCAACATTTAAGCCTCAAAAGTGTAACCTGTCATCTCATTCTTTGTCTTTTTTTCTACCAAAATTGTAAATATATTCAGTCTTATTGGGTCATTAAAATACTCTTTAAATTATAGAACACATTAAAGTCAGCTTGGAGAGTTTGCTTAAAATACAAATTTTCAACCAGTTTCTCCTTGGAAATCTGGAGTGGGAAAAGGTAATTTCACAAGATCTTTTCATTAATATCACTAGAGCTGTGTTAAAAAAAATATACTGCAGTGAACTGTTCTGTAAGTGCAAGCATGTGTGGTGTATGCAGGAGTGCTGTGTCTGTGTTTACAACATGATACACATATGTGCAGGTATTCCTGTGTGAGTACGGTTATGTTGTGTACATGTTTATGCATTCAAGCCCATGTTGTACACATGTTTGTATGTTTGTGCATGTATACCTGTGTGTGATATATACATGTATATATGCTCACATATGTTTGTGTGTTCATGTGTGTACAGATGTCCTCACATACATATGCGTGTGCAGGTGGAAGCCAGAAGGTTTTGTCAGGTGACTTCATCATTCTCCACCTTATTTTTTGAGACAAGGTTTCTCACAGGGACAATGTCCTAGTTTATCTTCTGTTGCTATAGCAAAATACTAATGAAAATCAACTTGGAACAGAAAGAGTTTATTTTTCTTACATATTCCACTGACAATGGAAGCCGAATAAGGACTCCAGACCAGAGCTACAGGAAGGACCTAAAGCAGAGATTATGTATAGAGGAACACTGTTTGCAGGCTTGCTTCCCTTGCACAAACTCAAGGGCCACATGTCTGGGATTGACACTATTCATAGTGGCCCGGGTCTTCCCACATGAATCAGTAATCATAACCCCCTCCCCCTACAGACATGTGCATGTGTCTTTAGGACCAAGAGAATTTTTCAGTTGAGATGATCTCTTCCCAGGTGACTCTAACTTGTGCCAAGTTGAAAAAAACTAACCAGAATAGTTATAAAACATCACAGGACAATATAATGAGGAGAAAGAAGAGGCTATTAACTGACACAAAAATTATAATTTTATTTATATACCAAGCCTATAAGGAATAAAATAATTTGAGCAAGTTATTTTATCAGAGTGTAAATTCATATAAAATTTAAATGGACAATTCTAGATTTTACAAAAAACTCTAAACCTTTGGGGTTTTTAATATAACTTTGTGCATCTCCATTTAAGAACTGTTTTAGGATTCCTATTTCTGTGAAGGGACACCACAACAACTCTTATAAAGGAAAACATTTAATTGGCTCTGGTTTACAATTTAGTCCATTATCGTTATGGCAGGGCGCATGCAGGAGAGGTAACTGAGAGTTCTACATCTGGATCCACAGGCCACAGGAAAAGAATGAGACACACTAGACCTAGCTTGAGCTTCTGAGACCTCAAAGCACATCCTACAACAAAGCCACACTTACTCCAAGAAGGCCACACCTCTCAATTGTGCCAGTCCCTAGGAGCCTATGGAGTCATTTTAAGTCAAACGATCACAAGAACTACCTATTTTCACTGGGATCTGGGCAGTTGTTGGGCACGCTTTTAATCTCATCACTTGGGAGGCAGAGGCAGGAGGATCGCTGTGAGTTCAAGGCCAGCCTGGTCTACAAAGGGATTCCAGGACAGCTAAGGCTACACAGAGAGACCTTGTCATGAACAAAACAAAACAAAACAAAACAATTTTCACTGTTAAATCATGGTAGTATACCTGCATCATTCTCCATGCCACTGAAAGGATGTAGGCTTACTATTTTGGGTATGTTTTTATGCATCAGTGCCAAAAAAGATTGTTCATTTCTTCAGTGAAACAATGAAGCCTTAACCTTTGCTATTAGATTAATGCAAATCATTAGAATTTCAGGAAGTGGGTCTCAGAGAGAGGCATTTTCTCTTCGGAAGAACAGTTGGGTTATACTCTTGCAATGTACCTAATCCCAACCTTTCGGGGAATGACAAACTGGGAATTTATTCTTCCTAAATACAGGGAATGGTTGCCTAGCTCTTTGTAGCATCTCTATTCTCAATCTATTTATAGAACCCTTACTTACTTCCTCTATTATGGGAAAATTTTCCTTTTCAGCTACATATGTTCCTTTTTAAAATTCATACATTGAAATGCAAGACATAGACTCAGTTTTTAAGCCAGGATCTTCCTATCACAAATTTAGAAGGCAGAGCCATGACAAATGGGACCAATGTCTAAATCAAGCAAGTCCCAAAGCTACTGAGATATCCCAGTGTGTAAGCACTTGTCACTGAGCTTTAAGACCTGAAATTGATTGTCAGCATACATACAGAGACCTCTGACCTCAGCAGATAGACACACACACACAGACACAGACATACACACACATTCACACAAATGATGAAAATAACTATAATTATTCATAGTCATTTTCATCATGTAAGGCTATCAGGAAACCAGTCTTCTAAGAAATGGGTGCTTATGAGATATAATATCTTCTGGGGCCTCAATCCTGGATTTTGGAGACTTAATCCTGGGAGTCCCACCCACTCAGAAAATGCCTATGGCTTGTAGGTATTCTGTTTCTGTTTCATGACAGTAATTGAGAAAATCTAACACTTGTTTTCCATGGAGCAAGAGGTTTAAGAGGACCTTCCAAGGGAATGAATGCACTGGGAGGGCACGAAGAGGAGTTCTGGCAGTGAGAAGGGAGAGAAGAACCAGCCACGGACTGCAGTAAGTATCTGGCTTTGTCCTAAAATCATAGCTTACAACCAGAGGATTTAGATACATCCCACATTCATGCTTGTGGAGAATGAAGTTGTCTGGAGAAAGAAGCAGTGGGTGCCTGGACCCAGCATGAAGCTAGAGAACTCAGTCAGCCAGAAGTAATAATGCTCCAAATTGCTGTGAAGTAGTGAAAAACTTTAGGTTGAGCCATGGGGAGTGAGAAGCCCTTAACTGGATATAATACAGTAGTGGTTTTCAACCTGGGTCATGACTCCTTTGGAGGTCAAATGACCATTTCACCATGGTCACCCAAAATCATCATAAAACTATAATTTTGCTACTGATATGAATTGTAATCTCCTAGTCTGCACAGTGAGTTACAGGATCACCAGGGCTGCATAGTGAGATCTTACCTAAAACTTCTAAAATGTATATTAAAACCCAGAACTTAAGAATAACTATTACAACCAGTCTATGCATTAATAATTGAAAATCTGGAGATAGTCTACTCCATTTCATCTGGATACAAGTCAATGATCTATATTATGGCTTAAGCTCAACAAGTTAGTTTTTATCATTTTTTGAAAATTTACTATACTTGTTCAATGTATCCTCATACTATCCACCCAACTCTGTTCCTATGTCAGCTCCTGCTAAGGCCCTCCCACCACATCTACCTCCCACCAACCTCATATTCCCCAAGGACCATCACAGAAGAGAAGGTTGAAAGAATATTAGTACTGAAGATAGGAAGAAGTGTTGTGATATGCTCTCTTCTGGACATACCATGGCACACATGAACTCACAGTGGCAATAATTAGCTGCACAAGCGCTAGCGAGTCAAACGCTTCCAAATGGAGGGACAACGGGCACTCAAGACCTCCAAGATAAGGAGCTACTGGACATTTATGGTTGCTGGGGAAAGGGGTGTCACTTTTAAATGGGTATGATTACTGACTGATGGCCCTGTGAGTGTATAGGCATCCACAAGTTGACTCAGTTAGTTGAAAAATAAATTAAAAAATAAAATAAGATCATCAAGTGGTTTTGATGAGGTATCAGTGTCCCCCCCCCCTCTCTCTCTCTGTCTGTTGTTTTGTTTTAAAGCAGATTGTGTATTGTATCTTCTTGCTTTCGGGGAGTTGTTCAGGAGCATAATGTAAAACTTCTCCCTCAGACTAATGCTTTTTTTTTGTTTTGTTTTGTTTATGTTTTTCTTTTGCTTTAAATGCCTATTATTGATGACTTCATTCCAATATTTTAGCACAAATGAATATATCTCCTTATAAATCTCCACTCATAAATTATTCCATACTAATGGGTCAATATGTGTCGGATCCATATGCTGCCACCCATTTCTCAGCCAGACCCAAGGACTATAATATTTAGTAAAGCCTGGTAGACATCAAAGCTGAATATCAGTGCCTACTTATGTCATTACCAAATGTGCACAGCCAAAGCCTTCTGGAACTGCCCAATAAGTATCATAACATGGATCAAATGTGCAACTGTCAATCTTGTCTAGAATCCCCCTTTTATTCAGTGTTTAGGCATTTGGCCTGCTAGCAACTGTCTGTTGAGCCTTGCTCCAACCTGTTTGAAAAGATGTTGCAGCATTCAGGATTTTGAAACCCTCTTCGCACCAGATGACAAGAATCTGTCTGCAACCTGTTGTGTTAGCTGTGAGCATTTGGGGGAGGTTGTGACAATGAGAAGGATGGAGAGATTACCTCCAGATTCATGGTGACTCTCCCTTTGCTTTTGTGCTTGAGAATGATGGTTACTGACACACACAGCAAACCCATTTCTTTTTATACAAGGTTATTATTTATTATTTAAACCCAGGCCAGGTGGGTTGGTTTGGGTCTATAATCCCAGAAATTAGAAGTTTGAGGCCAAAGGATTAGGGGTTCCGTGACACCTTAGCTATGAATATAGACCAGCAAAAACATAAAACCTTTCTTAGGTAACAGAAAAATTAAGCCCTGCTTAGTTATGAACAGGATTCCCTACTGTTGTGAATATATTTAGATAAACCACTCCAATGCCAGTGTGTAACATAGCAATGTATATTGCATAGATGTGCCACTGTGTGCTGTGGGAAGTGTAAAACAAAACCTTAACTAAGCCCACAGGTTACTTGACTCACTAATTCTTCTCACTTTAGAACTTTTGCTTATCTTGAGCTTATGTGTATGTTTGTCTTCAGATGTGTCAGTTGAACATGTTCATGCCATAGCATAGTATATGTGGTAGTCAGAAGACAACCTCAGGTGTGGATCCTTATCTTGATCCTTAGACTGTGAGACAGGATCACATGTTGTTTCCCACTGTGTGCTAGAGGGAAGTGGGCTTGTGAGCCTCCAGTGAGATTCTCCTGTATCCTCTGTCTCACTGTTACACAACTGGAATTATAGAAACACACTACCAAGTCCTGGATTTATGTGTGTTCTGAGGATTTGAAATCAAGAATTCAACTTATATGGCAAGTACTTTACTCACTGAGGTAAGTCCTAGCCCCTCAGTGAATTGAGAGAGATGTGCCACATTGAATCAGAAGTTTGTTCGAGACCCAGTCCGATTGGCTCATTCTGCTCTCCGTTAGGCACTGGAAAGTTCTCATTCTGCATGGTTATATCACCTGGGTACCTGTGCATATTCTCACTAACATGGTTAATGTTTCCTGGATACCTTTGCATTTTCCGTTTTTTTCTACTTGCCTCTAGGGAGTGACTGTAGAAGACTAACAAAGGCAGTGACAGGAACACAACCATACTTTCCCCTTCACACTATTTCTATTATTTAATAGAAATTTATAGAAAAACATACATAAATTATCCATATATGTGTGTTTGCATAGATATGTGCATGTGCAACTATATACATGCATCCATATATATGAGTACCTAATGTATATATCTATATGCATTCATTCAAATAAAACATATATTTATGCATACACATATGTGTACATATGTACATATGCATGTAATGAATACATATATAAACATATGCATACCCACAAATGCGCATGTGTGCATGTGCACACATTCCTATTTGTATACATGTGTATGTAGTTAAACATGTACATATATAACATATATCCTAACACATACTTAAATGTGTTTATATATAAACATATACATGCATAAATACTTAAATACATACATATGTACATACACAAAGACACAAACAAGGAATATATATTCACAAATACATTCATATATCCATGCTTATAGGCATATATAAATGTGTGCATACACACATGCACACACACACATATGTAAGATCTATATTTTCAGGATGTGTTTTTAAATAACAATTGAATGACATGAAGCAGAATATCTAGGGCAATTACACTGAGAAAAAAGTTATTGATTAAAAATTTTCAAACCAAGGAAGAAGTACGAAGTTACAGAAAATAATGAAAAGGCATCTTGGCAGAATTCCACTCCTGAACAATAATTTGGACTGTTGTCTAAGAGGAATCAAAGAGATCGTCCACCCTATTATCAAGTTGGCTGAGGATAAAGGTCAGGAGCATTGCCTTCAGATGCTCAGATCTGTAAAATAATGCCAAGAAATAGGAAAGTTAGTCCAGTGAGTAGGAAGACTGTAACATGCATGAGGGCATGTGTGGGGGTGTGCATGTGTGTGAAGGTGTGCCCATGTAAATGCAAGGGCATGGGCTTCAATGTCTGAGGAGGTCAGGTTTCTTTTTTGATCACTCTGCACCCATTTTTTGAGTCTGGCTTTCGTCCTGAAGCTGGAGCACATCTCGGCATGGAGACCTGTCTCACTCTCATTCCTTCAGTGATGGTGTCACAGATGCACACTTTGTGCCTGGCTTCTACATTGGTCATGGGGCTCAGAACTCATGGCTTCCCATTGTTACATCAGGTACTTTTTCCCCACCATGTCATCTCCTTAGCACTATATCTGAATTGTAAGACCCAGGATGGATATGGACACAGCTCACTATGGGTTTTGCGGAGTGACCTGATCAACCTAAAAGGAATCAGGGTGGTTATTATCTTCAGAATATTCTTGTATGACTCTTCTCTTTGGTTACCAGAAAAATATTAATTTGTCTTACCCATATCTGATTTCTGACTTTGGTACAAAATTGAGGCAACTTGGAAATCTGTTTTTACATCCACAGAAACTACAATCAAAACACAAGCTCAGAAAACTGAAAACTAGCAACTATTCTTATACACATCAGAGAAATGAGGCAACCATTCACAGTCCCCAGCATTTGGAGAAAGACAGGGCCATGGAACACCAGTAATCCTGAGCAGGAACCCTAAAGCAAAAACCACCCTGAGAAGCAGTTGACACAGAGAAAGCTGCATTGGCTTTAGCGAACTGCTAAACTCCAAGAACTAAATCCACATGGAATGGTGCCTTGGCCGTGTACTGACACACATGAATCTTACTTTCCAGAGCAGTGCGAGAATTTCACAGTGAAAATTGGACTGAAGTGTCTATTTTTGCTTCTGGGAGGGGAAGGGTAAAATTAGCTGTTTAAAGCTAGACTAGAATATTCCTTCATTAACTAGATCTGCCCTCAGGAGAAGATACTCTGTCAGATGTCAAGTTACCCCTTTGTGCTACTCTGTTTTATGTGGCTGATATAAACACCAGGATCAAAAGCAAATTGTGGAGGCGATGGTTTATTTTATCTCATAGATTATGGACCACCATTGAGGGAAGTCAGGCCAGGAACTCAAGGCAGAGAAAATTGGAGGAAGAAACTGAAGCAGAGGTCATGAAGGAAAGCTGTTCCCTCACTTGTTCCAAAACTCGGGTTCAGCTACCTTTACCATGAAGCCCAAAGCTACATTCATAAAGATGGCACTTCCTTCTCATTGTTGGCTGGGCCTTTCTCCATCATCCGTTAGCAATCAAGGATATGCCCTACAGACTTGCCCTCTGGCCAATCTTGTAAGAGACAATCACTCAAATGAGTTTCCCTCTTCCCAAGTTTGTCAACTTGACAACAAACTTTGGCCATCACACTCATTTTAGTCTTTTTACTTCAACTAAGAGTAGGATCACTGAAAACTTGAGATACAATAGTGGACTTACAGAGTGTTTTTCTTCACCCCACATTTTTCTGTCACCCTGACCTCTTCTATAACCAAGCAGTTGTACAATACATATCAGCTTTGATTTATGAATTCAAGGTACAACAGTGATACTTTGAGTTAAACAGTGGTGGTTTAATCTCTATAGCTGTAAAAATAGCATAACCTCTACTTCGTAGAGGAAAAGATTGATATGTCTTATACTTTTAGATCACAGTCAATGATTGAGGAAACTCAGAGCAGATACAAAAGCCAGAGCTAGAAGCACAAACCATGGAGGAATACTACCTGGCTTATTTTTACTGGCTCTTTTATATGGTTCAGGGCCTCTTGCCTAGAAAATGGTGTCACCCACAAAATGGGCTGAACCCTTCTACATAAATGAACATTCAAAAAAAGTCTCCACATACATTGTTACAGGCTGATCTGATTTCGGCATTTCCTCAAGGCTTTCTTCTAAGATGACTCTAGATTATATCAAATTGATGTCTAAAAGTTACCATGACAAGAGGAGAAGTGTCTAAACAAGGGAAAGTTAAGATTCTAAAACACAAAACTATTGCCAAGTAAATACAGATTAACCTCTAAGTTGTTACTGGAGGTACATATCTATATACTCAGCAACTTGGTGAAGAAAGGCAAGAGGATCAGGAATTTAATGTCATATTTGACTATATATGGCACTTGGGATTAGCCTTGTCTACATAAGATTTTATCTAAGGAGATATAATAACAATAATAATAATAATAATAATAATAATAATAATAATAATAAGAAGAAGAAGAAGAAGAAGAAGAAGGAGAAGAAGAAGAAGAAGAAGAAGAAGAAGAAGAGAAGAAGAAGAAGAAGAAGAAGAAGAAGAAGAAGAAGAAGAAGAAGAAGAAGAAGAAGAAGAAGAAGAAGAAGAAGAAGAAGAAGAAGAAGAAGCTGGGTCGATTTTGCAGGGAGTAAACATTTGCTTCTAAGCAGAATATTCTCACTTGACCACCAGAACACACATTGGCCAGGATTTGTGAAACAGTGACTCAGCTGTGGTCCTCTCAAAGAGTAGCAATTGTTCTTAACTTCTGAGACTAATCCACCTTTCCAGTCCTTCCAGCAAGCGTTTCTAAAATATTAAATTTCTAATTTCTTTCACTGGTCTTCTCTCATATATTGCATCCTGACAACAGTTTCCCCTTTCTTCCAAGTGTCTCCCCCATCTCACCCCTCCTTTAAATTCACTCCTCCTCCATTTCCTTCCAGGAAAGAGCAGGCCTCCCAGTGATGTCAGCCAACATGGCATATCAAGGTTCAATAAGACTAGGCACATCCCCTTGTATTAAGTCTGCATGAGACAACTCAGTAGGAGAAAAGGGGTCCCAAAAGCAGACAAAAGAGTCAGAGACAACCCCTGTTCTCACTATTAGGAGTCACACAAGAAGACCAAGCTATATAACCAAAGCATATATGCAGAGGACCTAGGTCAGAAGCATACAGGCTCCCTGATTGTTGATTCGTTCTCTGTGAGCCCCTATGAGCCCTGGTTAGTTGATTCTGTGGGATTTCTTGTGGTCTCCTTGACCACCTTAGTCCTACAAATCTTTCTTCCCCATCTTTCACAGGATTCCATGAGCTCTGCTTAATGCTTGGCTGTGGGAGACATGCTCCCATTAGCTGCTGAATGAAACTTCTCTGATGGTGCCTATGCTGGGCTCTGGTTTCAGAGGGTGAATAGAATGCCAACAGCTTCTTCCTTTTTGCCAGTAGTTTGAGGCTGTATCCTAGGTCTCTGGGCTGTCCAACCTCTGATTCCTGGCCCTCCAGGCAGTGTCATGAGTAGCCTTGCTCTCACGGCACCTTAACATGGTTCTCAAACTAGACAGACCAATTAATGGTTGGTTACTCCAACAAGTTCACAAATCCGGCACCACCTGTACCCCAGAACATTTTGCAAGCAGGACAAATTGTAGGTCTAAGGTATTATGTCTGGGTTGATGTTCCAATCCCTGCACTGAAGCTTTGCCTGCTCAGAGGAGATGACCAGTTCAGGCTCCATATCACCATGTAAGAAGAGTTTTAGCTAGTGTCACCCTAGTAGGCTCCTGTGGGCTTACATAGCACTAGGTCTCTACTTTACTTCCAAATGCTTGCCAATTCTAGTAGTCTTCACAGTACTCTCCATTCCCACACCTGATTGCTCCTGTACCCATTACTACCTGCCTTCCAGTCCACCCGAGAAATCTATTCTTGCTCCGTTTCTCAGGGAGATTAAGTTTTTTTTTCTTTTCCCTCTTCTTTCTTTTCCTTTCCTTCTCTTCCTTTCTCTCTCCTTACCTCTCCTTTTCCTTTCTTCCTTTCCCCTCTCCCCATTCATTATTCCCCTTACTCACTCCTTTCTTCAGACTGCATCTCTTGTTTAACTTTTGAATATTTTTGTTTTGATAGGGTCACATTGTGGTCCTCAGACTGGGAACCTTACAGATTTCCAAGATGGCGGCACCAATCGCACACTGCATCTGATTAGCAGGAAATACAGGCCTGTACAGTTACTTAAAGACCAAACTGAGAACTACAAAACACCAGTGTTTCTGGTTCGCAGGTAAGAGGGATCCAAATTGTGTTGGGTCCGAACCCTGGATACCCCTCGGAAAAAACCCTGGGAACAGCCCACATTAGCCGCCATTTTAGGAAGGACTGTGGGAAATCTCTACAGATTTGGGCCCTCACTGCTGGCTACTGCTTGGGGAAGCCTTGGACAGAAAAACTGTGGGATATACTTGCAGCTCCAGGCACTCACTGCACTGCTGCCTCAGGCCCATCCATTGCTTGCTGGATCTGGGATAGGAAGTGAACAGGCAGAGCTTAGTCCTGGCATAGGACACAATCCACATTAGCTGCCTCTCGTGAAAAGAGTGCTGGGCAGCGAAATACCTCTGAGCCCTGATCTATCTCAGAACCCTCGTTGCCTGCTGGCCTAGACTGGCTGGGTCATGGAGCAGATAAATATACCCCTGTGATCCCAAAAGGGCCTATGGAACTCATGAGCAGCTTGGAGACCAGATCTCTTACAACATCCCCAACTGCCTACTAGCTGGGAACAAACCTTGTGGCTGGCAAAGCTGAATCCAGGCTCCTGCCACACTCTGCATTAGCCACTATCCAATGAGCAACTTCAGGACTTGGTCTGTATAGACAAACCCAGATGAAGCATACTGCTCAGATACAGCTAAGACACAAGGCAAGCCCACTGAGCAGAGACCAACTCGCGCCACATTACTCATTAACTGCAGTCTTGCTAGCAGCCAGCTTTCTGACCCAGATCTTACCTCACCCACATATTGCCTATTGGCCAGATCCACCTAGATTACAGACCAGAGACTTGTGCAGGCCACATCCCACACTAGTTGCTGTTTTGTGAGAAGCTTGGAGCTCTAATCTCTCGCCCTTAGCCTTACTCAAATGCGACACAGAGAATCATCTGTAACACAGAAGATAGACAGAGCCCTGTCATCTCAAAAAGGACTCTAGAGTTCCTGAGCAACTTTGGGCTTAGAAATATATCAACTCAATCCTCCCCTGCCCAACCCAACTGGAATACGTTCAGGAAAACCAACTGAGCTGAGCGGGGTGCGGGCTCTAACACCCACTGTCCAATATCCTAAGGAGGCCTCTGGGGAGCCCTAGCAAAAAATCTTTGGCTTGGAGTTCTCCTTACTTGCTCTCAATTTGTCTGGCCAAGCTGGACACAGATAGCGACCTCATTGAAGGAACCCCTATGCCTGCTATCACCAGAGACAACCAGATAACTAGAGGACAGTGCAAGAAGACTAGCAAGAAAACTGAGTGCCATACAACAACATAAGAAACTAGTGATCCTAATACACCAAGCCCTGGAAATATGAACATCCATGAAATGCAAGTTGGGTGCATGCAGTCAATGGCCAAACTTTGCCAACAAGTCCTCAATAGTTCCTGTCTCACAAATATGTCTGTCAGATATATTGGGCCAGAAGGCTGAAGAAGATGCTCCTATGTTATAAAGTTTTGGATGACTATTCGGGTAGAAAACTGTCTCTGTCATCTTTTTATTTGGAAAGCTGCTAACCTGCACTCCCGGCATACTCAGATAATTAAGTTCACTCCTTCTCAAGTCTCTGAGGGAGTTAAAGACCAGGTAGCTTAGTTGCAGTGAAGCTTAATTGTTTAGGGGTTAAGATGTTTTTAGGTCTAGATAGATGTTCTAAGTCAATAATGAGAACTTGTAATGGAGATTGATTTACATTCAGAATTTTAGATGCACCAAGATAGGAAAGATGTCTTCTTCAAGGCTGTCAAATATAAATAGCCAAAACACTAAGAATGTAATATTTATATAATTCCTGATTGTGTCATGGTTCTTCTTGCTGTAGGTAATCTATTGTGTGTGTGTATGTGTGTGAGTGTGTCTGTGTGTGTATGCAAATCTTCAGAGATTTGAAGTTTTTTTTTCATATAAATCTTTCAATTTCTTGGTTTAAGTTACACCAAGATACTTTGTTATTTGTGGCAATTGTGAAGTGTGCTGTTTCCCTAACTTCTTTCCCAACCTCTTTGTCACTTGTATACATGAGGGCTACTTTTTTTTGAGTGATTTTCTATCCAACCACTTTGCTGAAGGTGTTTATTAGCTGTAGGAGTTTCTTGATAGAATTTTTGGGGTCACTTATGTAAACTATCATATCATCTGCAAATAATGATAGTTTAACTTCTTTTTTTCCAATTTATATCCCCTTGATCTTCTTTAGTTGTCTTATTGTTCTAGCTAGGACTTCAAGTACTATATTGAAGAGAGATATGGAGAGAGTGGACAGTATATATATATACATACATATAATTAAAGGTTAGAAAAACCAAAGAAAGCCCAAAAACAAAGAGACAAACAAACAAAAAAGAGTCACATATTAGATTTAAAATTTGGCCTCTAGAGACACAACACCTCTGTGGGGACCACAATATGTGATGGCTCCATCACATATTGGCTGTGGAGAAATCCACATATGTATGTTATATGGGAAACCTTTTTTAGGATAGTTTTAGGGTTTAAGTGAGGTAATATATGTCAACCTTACCATAATAAACACTATGAATCAGAAAAAAAACTGGGAGCCTGTGCCTTTTCCTCCTTTGTGGTGTGGTTATAGATATGTACCTTCTCATGTAATACAAACTTCTTTTCATCCTTGCTTAGACTTTGCCTCAGTGAGCACATGTGTCATGCCTCACATGGCATTATAAACAAATTTGAGGAACAATTTTGAGATGAGCCTCAAATAAGAATCTCATCACTATTTGATTTTAACATGACAAGCGTACCATTGTCGATGAAAATTAATAATTAAGATTCAGTAATATATATAGTAAAACCTATTTATTCATTAATCAATAATTTCCCCCAAATAATCACACATTGACACCATGACTCAGTCAAAATTAAACACATAGGTGAATGTAATAACTGATCTATTATTTCACTATCAATTTATCTTCCTCCCATACAATGTCCCAGGCATTTCATTATTATCTTTCCTGGAATCCATCCATTCTCTTACTCTTTGCACCTTTTGTAAGTAAGGACAAAAATGAATAAATGAGGATGCTTTTTTTTTTTCATTTATTTTTGCTCTTTTTCTCAACACTGAAAAGTAATGATTCCTCTTCATCTCATCTAGGATACAACATAGAAATTTCTGATAAAGTCAAATTATTGTGTCCCATTAGAATTGTCACAGTATAAACATTCAAAATAGACTTGGCTTAAGGTTTAAGAATTAAAATTTGAGATTAAAATTGCATGCGTGTAGTATATTAAAAAGATGTTTCATACACAAGGAACCTTGGAAACTACATTATCCAAGAACTACATAAAACAAATCAATCTACTTGTACATTATTAGTTGTTTCAAATGCTAGTCATGCATTGTCTTTCATTAAGTGACATGACAGATAATTTAACAAAATGGGTCCCTCAAGTCCAAGAGAACTGCAAGCCACCAAGCAGAACTGGATAGAGACAGGGAAACTGGCTAATAAAATCGCCATGTTTTAGAATGAGTAGCTGACAAGAAAGCCAAGCAAAAACTGCAATAACAAAATGAAATATTCTTTTTGTATCTGCCTTAGATCCTACAGATCACTATTAAAGTGAAAGTCTCTGTCTGATGACCAGTAAAGACAAAAGGAAAATTGCCTTTAAGGTGATATTTGGAAGTAGGACAAAGGTTCATCTTACTCCAGTAATTTGTATCTATCATCTTCTAAATGCAAGAAAACAGATAGTTATACCCTAAAACAAACAGTGTAACCCTAAAAGCCTGATGGTATGCAGCAGCATTTGTAGCTATACTGACATCACTGCAAACACTCAGAGTTTGAAAGCCATTTTGATGTTTTAGAAGAAAACTGATCTGGGACCAATGATTGACAGTCAGATGCAAGAGACTTCTGCCTGTAGAATTCAATCCTCATAAGTATTTTGGATTTAGTATAAAATTTTAACCAATAAGCATGAAACATAAAGTCCATGCTAATAGCAGTGTAGAGCAGTATAGAAGCACACTGAAACCTGGAGAAGGAAAAGTCTAGGAATCCTCACATAGAACCATGAGTAGTTACTTTATTCATTCTTTCTCTCTGTCTCTGTCTCTGTCTCTCTCTGTCTCTGTCTCTGTCTCTGTCTCTCTCTCTCATGTTTCTCTCTCTCTCTCTCTCTCTCTCTCTCTCTCTCTCTCTCTCTCTCTCTCTCTGTGTGTGTGTGTGTGTGTGTGTGCGCGCACGTGTGTGCATGTCCACCCACATATGAATGCACTTTACAAAAGAAGCCAAAAGTGAGCATTGCCTCAACTGGATTGGAGGTTGTTGTTAGCAACCTGACATGAGTGCTGGGGAACAAACTGTTCCTCTGAAAGAGGAACAAGCCTTGTGTCGGTCGGTCTGTCTGTCTGTCTGTCTGTCTGTATATCGTCTGAGACAGGGTCTTAGTTTTCATCCCTAGCTAGCCTGGAACTATTTTTGTAGTCCAAGCTGGCATCAAATTAACCAAAATCCAACTATCTCTGCCTTCCAAGTGGTGAGAAAGATGTGCACCATCATGACCAGCAGAAAAAGCACTCCTAATTGCTCAACCAACTCCCTAGCCCACATTACAAAGTCCTCAATTATATATTTCCAAGGGAACTTTATATAAAATTAATGCATGCATTCATGTATGAATTAAACATATTAAAACCTGAATATTTTGTTAACTAATAAGTAAACTAATAATAACTAAATAAACAAAACCTTAATTTTATAGTGAATTGTTACCCAATGACTGTTTATAACATACAGCTTTCAAAAACTAGGTGAAGAACATAGCCCATCAGAGATTACACATGCAAGACACACTTCATGATGCCCATTATTTTACAATAGGAAGCCACTTGCTATCAGAAAAAAATGGTCTACTTATAATTCTTCTTCCACTTGTGCCACATGTGTTTTGACTAGGACCAGAGTCCCAGGATGAGGAGAGGAAGCTGAAGCAAGGTCACTAGTAATCTGGATCAAACACGATGGAGAGGATACAGCCAGTATAGGATGCTAAGGAACGACTTCTGTAAACCCTCACACCAGCAGCTTCATTACCCATGGGTTAATGGGTTATTTCATACACTGGGAACAGAATCAAGGCATAAAGCAGAGGGAAGATCAGGCAAGTGGGCCCCAGATGAGAGAAGTAAAGCTAGTATTGATCCAACTGCACAACACTGTCTTTTTCTACCATAGTCTCCATCGATCTTTCAACAAACATTTACCTGTGCATGTTGGTACACTTAGCAGCTTAAATCTCCAAGGAAGACCAGAAACACATGGGCCCAGACTTGTGTGCAATGGCATTTGGTTCATGAGCATGAACTTGAAGGTTTCCTATCTGAATAAGATCCCAGAATTTAACTAGGAACCATGGGAACTTCTGTGAGCCATGCTTGAGCCTGACATTTGTGCCTAGAACATATTTCTTCTTTTTTTAAAAGCTCTGATTCTATTTTTTTTGCTGACCACTGAGAACAGAGACTTAAACAGAGCTGAGCTAAGAACATTCCATGGGCCAAGGAGAAGGGGGTGAGTGTAATTTTGACCTTGCAATCAATGTATATACAACATTAAACTGGAAGAGCTTGTAACTTTTTAGGTAAATTTTATTTCATTGGCTTTGTCCAGGTAGATGTGCAACTTACTAAAAGTAACCAGAAATAGTATCATAAACACTAAGGACAATAGTCTTCAAACAGAGTGAATAAAAAGTAGTAGCTATGTTTACTAATGTGACATAATTTAAATTTTCTTAAAAGATTTAGTTTTATTTTTAATTATGTATCTTGTGCATGTACAAGTGAGGTTCCTACAGAGGCCAGAAGTGGGCATTGGATCACTTGGAGCTGGAGATACAAGTGCATGGGTACTAGGAACAGAACCCAGGTCCTTCGGAAGAACAGCCAATCCCTTTTACCACTGAGCCATTTATTTCTTCATCCCCATAGGTCCCTGTTGGGGATTTAGGGGTACATAAGATTTACACAATATACCCACAGACTGTAGTTTGATAATGCGACAGTGAGGGTTCCCAGGCTTATCTGGAGAAGGAGGTAAGTCTAGATAGACTGGCATAAACACTATCGCTAGTGTTTACAGAAGTTGAGATGCAAATGTGTTCTCAAACAGGAAATCACCCAGATAAAGGGGAATTGTGGGAGACAGCTGAGAAAATAACCAGTGTGAAACAGATATCTGGTAAGTGGAAGTCTGGAAGCAAGGAGATGTATGTGGAAGGAAGAAAAACTGAAGTAAACTGACTACGTGGTATGTTTAGTGACGCAACACTAATTATATAAATATGAGCTCCTTTGGGCTGGGACTACATATCAATGGGTAGAGTGCTTGCTTGCTATACACTAACTGCAGCATTACATCACAGGACATCATAAGGCAAGCAAGGGGGCACATGTTTAGAATCTCATCACTCAAAAGGTGAAGGCAAGATGATCAGAAGCTCAAAGTTGGCCTAGACTAGTGACCCTATCTAATAGAAAATGAAACAAAGCTAAATGCTAATTCGTTAATTGGTCAATTAATTAAAAGAACTGTATACTTAAGTGTTTTAGTAGATAAATCATATAGCTATTTTTGGACAAATTGCCAGATGGCACTAAAACCTGGAGCTGAATCAGGAGCAATTACAAAACTTCAGTTAGAAAGTGAAGACTTTCTTTAAGTGCCACCAGCCTTCTACAGAAAGAATAAGCAGGCTACCAAGATGAGACTTGATAGCCTATGACCATATACTGGGGCAGGGGGTCCCCCTCGGTCATAGACCTAGGGAAGGGGAATAGGGTGAAAGAGGGAGGGAGGGAGGAATGGGAAGATACAAGTGATGGGATAACAACTGAGTTGTCATCTGCACGAATTAATAACTTTTTTTTAAAGTGAAGACTTGAGCAGAGGCCCGGCCATTTAAGATTAAACTGGGTGATCAACAGATGAGTAAATGTGAAGGAGTTGTGGAAACACAGGGGAAGAAACAAAAAACATTAGGCCAAGAGACATACTGGGTAGGTGTGAGGAGAGTGATTTAACTCTCAATCATTTTAATGGCTTGGATGTAAATTCCCTGTGCTAGGATACAAAAATGAGTGTTGAATCTGTTTTTTCACATGTGAGAGTTTAGACACTGAAGTATAGGTCTTTTTAAATTTTATTTTATTTTATTAGTTTATTCAGATTACAACTCAATTGTTATCCCATCACTTGTATCCTCCCGTTCCTCCCTCCCTCCCTCCCTCCCTCCCACTTTCCCCCAATCCCCCCTCTCCAGGTCTATGACCAAGGGGGACCTCATTCCCCACTATACAGTCATAGGATGTCAAGTCTCATCTTGGTAGCCTGCCTGTTCTTTCTTTGAGTGCCATCAGGCCTCTCCACCAAGAGGGGGTGGTCAAATATGGGGCATTAGAGTTCATGTCAGAGTCAGTCCCCACTCTCCACATAATTTTGGAGAATGTCCTGTCCATTGGCTAGATCAGAGTAGGGGTTCTATGTTTACTACTTGTATTGGCCTTGGTTAGTGCAATAGTTTGAGCAGAAACCTCTGGGCCCTGATCCGCCCATCATGATGTTCTTCTTGTAGGTTTCTAGGATACTCTGTGTCCTTTTATTTTCCCATCTCCTATATTTCTCTTATCTGGAGTCCCAATAAGATGTCCTCACATCTGTTCCAATCACCTGGTAAGTGAAGACTTTCATGGGACATGCCTTTTGGGCTAGTGCCTAATAGTGAGTATATATTATGTGAGTCTTTTTGCTTCTGAGTTAACTCACTCAGTAGGATCATTTCTAGTTCCATCCATGTGTCCACAAATTTTTGGATTTCCTTGTTTTTAATAACTGAGTAATATTCCAAAGTGTAAATGTACCACAGTTTCTTTATCCATTCTTCAACTGAGGGACATTTAGGCTGTTTCCAGATTCTGGCTATTATGAATAAGGTTGCTATGAACATGGTTGAGTAAATATCCTTGTTGTGTCATGGAGCATTTTCTGGGTATACTCCATGGAGTGGAATAGCTGGGTCTTGAGGAAGCCATAGTCTTAGTTTTCAGAGAAAGTGCCAGATAGATTTCCAAAGTGGCTGTACAAGTTTGCATTCCCACCAGCAATGAAAGAGTGTTCCTCTTTCTCCATATCTTAGCCAGCATGTGGTAGACACTGAAGTATAGGTCTTATTGAGAAACACACTTAAGTTTTAACACCGCCTATCTAAATAAGTAAGTTATATATTCTCTTAGATAGGGTAAGCTTTAAAAGATTTTTCTATCTTTAATTCCTAGTTGTACACTGTGTCTGATATGTAAATATATTTCTGTTTTATGTATATGCTTAAAATCAATGCTTATATGAGCTTTAAATCTTTGTCTACTAAAGGATTGGTTCATAGAGGAAAGAGGTTTATTAATAAGCTTTGCATCAGCTCAGGAGGGAGAAAGAAGGCTTATTTTCTATTTCTTCAAAGTCTTGATATTACCAGGGATAATGATAATTGGGAAAGCTCCTAGAGAAAGATGAGGTTCTGAAAATCAAATGCATTACTTTAATTTGCATTAGTCCCTGCAATCCTAAAATGGAGCCTGGTGGAAAGGATGGAGAAAATATCTTTAGGTTCTTTTAGGAACCTGTACAACAAAATTACTTCAAGTGCTACTGACTGGCAACTCTGTTATGTTTTAAATCTCTACCAACACCTCAGGAAAGAGTTTTCAGAATCCTGTTTTGTTTATACGTTTCATAGTCTCTTGTGAGTAATTATCTCTCTGGCATTAATTTTTTAATGTCTCACAAGAGCTCAACGTCTTGAAGCATCTGCCTGTATACTTTTAGTACTTCCTGGATTTTAGGAATACTTAGCACCTATTATGTATTTGAAGGTTACAAAATTATGTGTCAGTGAATGGGATTGACTTGGAATTCTAACAGCAGAGAGTCTGCAATAGCATGAAGGATCTAAAGTATGAGATCATTTCTGTTACTGTAGTGAGCTAAAAGCAGTCTTGCAATGTGTAGTGGGATGTTGTATTTAAGAAAACTAGGGATGAAGTGATGGCTTAGTCAGAAAACCAAGGAAGAAGAACTACAATCAATCCCCATCTTCCACATAGGAAGGTAGCCCAGACTTGCTTTCCAGGTGTCTAGAGAGGTGGAAACAGGTAGATATAAGGGGGTCACTGGGCAGCTGAATGAGTTTTAAGCAAAAGAGAGCTGTGTCTCAAAAGGAAAAAATAACCTGAATAACACACAAAAGAATTATAGCTTATGTTGTCCTCTGACCCTTAATGTAATGTACACACACACATCACATATACATATATGTGTACATGTACGTTTGCGTGTATGTTTACATATACATGTGCATATACATATACGTCATATACATATACCATACATATGCATAGACTAGACATGGACATAGACATATCATCTAGTGGGGAATGAAAGCCGTGTCATGTGAACAGCCAGCCATAGATCCCATTTGGTTTTTAGCAGAACCCGTCGCTTTTAGTCCAGACTGGATTGGAAGGACACACCCATCCTTCCTCCATATTGCAGTCTTACCTGTCAAGGATGACATATTTCCCTCAGAGAGCTATTTTGGGGGTACATAAAGTATGTATTGTGTTCAGAAACCGTAGCCGAAAGCAAACATGGAATAGAATGCAGTTCGTTTTCATTTTCCTATTCTTCTCTTCCAAATGCTTAGCTTGAACTCTGCACAGGAACTCATGGGTCTAACAGTCTTGGTGTGGAGCCTTGATAAGATAGAACTCAGAAACTGGCACTTACCTCATAATATTCTTCTTTCACCCCTTGCTGTTGCTTAATCTATAATCAGAGTTTAAACAATAAAAATGACTTACTAAGACCTGAATGATCAAGATACCACTTTATATTTTATGTGAAAATGACTTTGACTTTATAAATAAAATGGATAAACCAAGAAAAGTAAAAATGACAGAGGAAATTTTCTTAAATGCAGTAGTTAGTAATTGCATTCTATGATGCTTCAACAGCTGTGCCCATATGTGGGTCCTTACGGTATCTCCAGACGCCCATGGACTCTTTGATCAGCAGACATTTGTGTTTATCTTGACTTCTTAAATGGAAGTCAGTCATAGTAGGGAACATTTGATGAGTAAGATGAATACACAAATATACAAGATAAATATCCACTTAATGGTAGACACCTTGTGAAGGCAAACTACATTCTTCTTTCAGCCTCTTACCCTGTAAGTGTGAATAGTTATGCAGATAAACAAACTTCAGATTTCTCAGACATAAAACGAATACAAGAATTCATTATAGGTTTTACTTTGTTCCATGTCAATGAAACAATATATGTAGAGACAGAGGAAGTAATTAACAATCCATTCTATCATAGCACATGTATGTTGAAGTCTGCTTATACTTTTTTTTTTTTTTGCTTTTTCTAAAATCAGTGCACTATGGATATTATATATTAATTTTCTTTTCTATCTCATTCAATACATTAATTTATGTCATTATACCCTGTTGTTTACTATTTAGAATTTTTCCAGTTTATGAAACAGGACACAGTGTGTATGACTTTATTCCCAGAATTTGGGAGTCAGTGGCAGGTGGAAATTTGTGAGCTAATTTCTTGACTCAGGGCATGTATATGCATGCACACTTACTGAAATACACATGTGCATACATGCGCGCGCACACGCGCACACGCGCACGCACACACACACACACACACACACACACACACACACACACACACACTCAAATATACATGCAACACAAGAATGGAGTTTGAGGCAGGTGGGAAAGAAAAACATTGAGGGCAAGAATTCAAGCCGGGCAGGAACCTTGAGACAGCAATTTATGCAGAGGTCATGAAGGGGTCCTGCTTACTGGGTTGCTTTCCATGATTTTCTCAACCTTTCTTATAGGACCCATGATCCTGAGTGTGGAAGAGGCACATGATCTGGTTCCTCCCCCATCAACCACTAATTAAGAAATTACCCTAAATGATGCCTACACCCTGATCCTATGGAGGAATTTCCTCAGTTGATGACTCCAGCTTCTGTCAAATAGACATAAAATTAGCTAGCTCAGTACTCAAGATAGGAACCTGAAAATGGAACCTGAAGCAGAGACCATGGTGGAATGCTGCTTACTGGAGTGTTCCTCATAGCTTGCTTAGCTTGCTTTCAAATAGCATCCAGGACCTCCTGCCCAGAGGTGGCACTATCCATTGTAAGATGGCCCCTCCTACATTGATCATTAATCAAGAAAATGCCCCCAGATTTGCATACAGGTCAACATGATGGAGGCATTTTCTCAATTGTGACAAGGTATCAAAAACCCAACAAGGATAGATTGCTAAATGATTGCTTACTTTAGAATGTGGGGAAATTTCCCACTTCTATGGAGTCACAGATCTCTGTATGGGGTGCTATAAGCAAACTCTGAAATTCTTTTTTTCATTCAAGCCTGATATGTAATATTGCATAACACCAGAATAGGGAATAAATTTATTGTGAGATATGCTTTATATATTATTTTGAAATAAGGTCTCATGTAGATCAAGATGGGATTGAACAAAGTATTTAACCAATGACAGGCCAGTGTCACCATGCCTGACCCAGACAGTTATTTCTGTAACAGTACTAATCTGTCTTATCCTATAAAGTTTAATCACTTTCTGATACAGTACAAGTAAGGAGAAATTATCGCAGGTGACAAAATGTCCTATATCTTTGCTCGAGTTTTTTTTTTTTTTTTTTTTTTTTTTTTATATTTATTTTTTTTATTAATTTATTCTTGTTTACATCTCAATGTTTATCCCATCCCTTGTATCCTCCCATTCCTCCCACCCCCCATTTTCCCATTTATTCCCCTCCCCTATGACTGTTCCTGAGGGGGATTACGTCCCCCTATATATTCTCATAGGGTATCAAGTCTCTTCTTGGCTACTTGCTGTCCTTCCTCTGAGTGCCACCAGGTCTCCCTCTCCAGGGGACATGGTCAAATGTGAGGCACCAGAGTATGTGAGAAAGTCGTATCACACTCTCCACTCAACTGTGGAGAATATTCTGACCATTGGCTAGATCTGGGAAGGGGTTTAAGTTTTTACCTCCTGTATTGTCCTTGGGCTGGTGCCTTAGTTTGAGCGGGACCCCTGGGCCCAAAATCTGCCTATCATATTGTTCTACTTGTAGATTTCTAGGACCCCTCTGGATCCTTTTATTTTGCTGTTCTCCCATGCGTCTCTCATTTAGAGTCCCAATAGGATGCCTTCCCCTCTGTCCCAGTTTCCTGGTAAGTGAAGGCTTTCGTGGGACATGCCCCTAGGGCTAGTATGCAGATATAAGTGAGTATATACCATTTGATTCTTTCTGCTTCTGGTTAACTCACTCATTATGATCATTTCTAGCTCAATCCATTTATCCACAAATTTCGGGAATTCCTTGTTTTTTAATAGCTGAGTAGTATTCCATAGTGTATATGTACCACAGTTTCTTTATCCACTCTTCTACTGAGGGACACTTAGGCTGTTTCCATGTTCTGGCTATTATGAATAAGGCTGCTATGAAACATGGTTGAGCAATTTTCTTGTTGTGTGCTGGAGCATCTTCTGGGTATATCCAAGGAGTGGAATAGCTGGGTCCTTGAGGAAGCCCTATTCCCATTTTTCTGAATAGCACCAGATAGATTCCAAGTGGCTGTACTAGTTTGCATTCCCACCAGCAATGAAGGAGTGTTCCTCTCTCCCCACATCCTCGCCAGCATGTGGTGTCGCTTGAATTTTGATCTTAGCCATTCTGATGGGTGTAAGATGGGAATCTCAGAGTTGTTTTGATTTGCATTTCCCTGATGACTAAGGAGGTTGAGCATTTCTTTAGTGTTTTCTCAGCCATTTGATACTCCTCTGTTGAGAATTCTCTTTTATAGTTCCAAGCCCCATTTCTCAATTGGGTTATTCGGTTTGGTGGTGTTATTTCTTGAGTTTCTTTATATATTTTGGATATTAGACCTTTGTCAGATGTAGGGTTGGTGAGATTTTTTCCCAGTCTGTAGGCTGTCGCTTTGTTCTCTTGACAGTGTCTCCTGCCTTACAGAAGCTTCTCAGCCTCATGAGGTCCCATTTATTAATGTTGACATTAAGGCCTGGGCCGTTGGTGTTCTGTTCAGGAAGTTGTCTCCTGTGCCAATATGTTCCAGGCTCTTTCCCACTTTTTCTTCTAAGTGGCTTAGTGTCTCTGGTTTTATGTTGAGGTCTTTAATCCACTTGGATTTGAGTTTTGTGCAAGGTGACAAATATGGGTCCAGTTTCATTTTTTTACACATAGACCTCCAGTTAGACCAGCACCATTTGTTGAAGATGCTATCCTTTTTCCATTGAATGGATTTGGCTTCTTTGTCAAAAATCAAGTGACCATATGTGTGTGGATTCATATCTGGGTCTTCGATTCGATTCCACTGATCAACCAGCCTGTTGCTGTGCCAGTACCATGCTGTTTTAAGTACTATTGCTTTATAGTACAGTTTGAGATCAGGTATGGAGATTCCTCCGGAGCATCTTTTATTGTACAAGATTGTTTTAGCTATTCTGGTTTTTTGTTTTTCCATATGAAGTTCAGAATTGAACTTTCAATGTCTTTAAAAAATTGTGTAGTTATTTTGATAGGGATTGCATTGAATCTGTAGATTGCTTTTGGTAGGATGGCCATTTTTACTATGTTAATTCTCCCGATCCATGAGCAAGGAAGATCACGCCATCTTCTCAGGTCATCTTCATCTCTTTCTTCAGAGTTTTGAAATTTTTTTCATACAAGTCCTTCACTTGCTTAGTTAGGGTAACTCCTAGATATTTATATTGCTTGTGGCTAATGTGAAGGGTGTGGTTTTCCTAATTTCTTCCTCTGCAAGCTTGTCATTTGTGTATAGGAAGGCTACAGACTTTTTGAGTTTAATTTTGTATCCAGCCAATTTGCTGAAGGTGTTTATCAGCTTTAGGAGTTCTCTGGTGGAGTTTTTGAGGGTCACTTATGTACACTATCATATCATCTGCAAAGAGGGATAATTTGACTTCCTCCTTTCCCATTTGGATACCCTTGATCTCCTTTTGTTTGTCTTATTGCTCTGGCTAGAACTTCGAGTACTATATTGAAGAGATATGGAGAGAGTGGGCAGCCTTGCCTTGTTCCCGATTTTAGAGGAATTTCCTGAGTATCTCACCATTTACTTTGATTTTGGCTATTGGCTTTGCTGTATATAGCCTTTATTATGTTGAGGAAAGTGCCTTGTATCCCCGATCTCTCTAAAACTTTAAACATGAATGGGTGTTGAAATTTTATCAAATGCTTTCTCTGCATCCAAGGAGATGATCATGTGGTTTTTTATTTTCAGTTTGTTTATATGGTGGATTACATTGATGGATTTCCGTATATTAAACCATCCCTGCATGCCTGGAATGAAGCCTACTTGGTCATGATGAATGATATCTTTGATGTTGCTCCTGTTATTCGTTTTGCAAGTATTTTATTTAGTATTTTTGCATCTATGTTCATAAGAGAAATTGGTCTGAATGCTCTTTCTTTGTTGAGTCTTTGTGAGGTTTAGGTATCAATGAGACTATGGCCTCATAGAATGAATTTGGTAATTTTCCATCCATTTCTATCGTTTGGAGTAGCTTGAAGAGTATCGGTATTAGCTCGCCCTTAAAGGGTCTGTAGAATTCTGCACTGAAACCATCGGGCCCTGGGCTTTTTTTGGTTGGGAGACATCGATGATTGCTTCTATTTCTGTAGGGGAAATGGGACTATTTAACTTGTTTATCTGTTCTTCACTCAACTTTGGCAAGTGAACTTGATCAAGAAAATCGTCCATTTCCCTAGATTTTCAAATTTGTGGCGTATATGCCTTCAAGTAGGATCTTATGATTCTTTGAATTTCTTCAGTGTCTGTTGTTATGTCTCCCTTTTCATTTCTGATTTTGTTCATTTCAATACTGTCTCTCTGCCTTTTAGTTAGTTTGGCTAATGGTCTGTCTATCTTGTTGATTTTCTCAAAGAACCAGCTTTTGGTTTTGTTGATTCTTTGGACTGTTTTCTTAGTTTCTAATTTGTTAATTTCAGCCCTGAGTTTGATAATTTCCAGGCGTCTACTCCTCTTGGGTGTTTCTGCTTCTTTTTTTTCTAGGGCTTCCAGTTGTGTTGTTAAGATGCTTATGTGCGATGTTTCCAATTTCTTTTTAAAGGCACTTAGTGCTATGAATTTTCCTCTTAGCACTGCTTTCAATGTATCCCACAAATTTGGGTATGTTGTTTCATCATTTTCATTGAATTTCAGAAACTCCTTGATTTCTTTCTTTATTTCTTCCCTGACCCAGGTGTCATTTAGCAGAGAGTTGTTTAGTTTCCACAAACGTGTAGGCTTTTTGTTATTTCTGTTGTTGTTGAATTGCAGCCTAGAGCATGGTGATCTGATAGGATACAAGGTATTATTTCAATCCTCTTGTATCTGTTGAGGCTTGCTTTGTGACCTACGATGTGATCAATTTTGGAGAAGGTTCCATGGGGTGCAGAGAAGAAGGTGTATTCTTTCTTGTTTGGGTGAAAGGTTCTATAGATATCTGTTAGATCCATTTGACCCATGGCATTGGTTAATGATGTTATTTCTCGGCTTAGTTTCTGTTTCAATGACTTATCCTTCAGTGAGAGTGGGGTGTTGAAGTCTCCCACTATTATTGTGTGGGGATCGATGTGTGGTTTTAAGCTTTTTTAGGAGATCTTTTACATATGTGGGTGCCCTTGTATTGGGAGCATAGATGTTCAGAATTGTGATGTCATCTTGGTTGACTTTACCTTTGATGAGTATGAAGTGTCCTTCCTCATCCCTTTTGATTAATTTTGGTTGAAAGTCTATTTTGTTCGATACTAAAATGGCTACCCCTGCTTGCTTCTTGTGACCATTTGCTTGGAATATTTTTTTCCAACCTTTTACCCTGAGGTAATGCCTTTCATTATGGGTGAGATGTGTTCTTGGATGCAGAAGAATGTTGGGTCTTGTTTATGTACCCATTCGGTTAGTCTGTGTCTTTTTATTGGAGAATTGAGGCCATTGATGTTGAGAGATATTAATGACCAGTGACTGTTAAGAGTCTTAATTTTGATGTTGTTTCCAGTCGAGCGTTTGTGTAGTGTGTTTTTGCCATGGGATAGTTATCTATTTCCTGGGTAGTTTTGGTTGTAGCTTGACCCTTTGGGATGGAGTTTTCCTTCTAGTACCTTCTGTAAAGCTGGGTTTGTGGATAGGTACTGTTTGAATTTGTTTTTGTCATGGAATATTTTGTTTTCTCCATCAATGGTTATTGATAATTTTGCTGGGTAAAGTAGTCTGGCCTGGCATCTGTGTTCTCTTAGGGTTTGCAGGATCTCTGTCCAGGCCCTTCTGGCTTTTATGGTCTCTGCTGAGAAGTCAGGTGTAATTCTGATAGGTTTACCATTAAATGTTATTTGGCCCTTTTCCCTTGCAGCTTTTAATATTTTTTCTTTGTTCTGCATGTTTTGTGTTTTGATTATTATGTGGCGGGCAGTTTTTCTTTTCTGGTCAATTCTATTTGGTGTTCTGTAGGCCTCTTGTATGTTTATAGGCATCTCTTTCTTTAGATTGGGGAAATTTTCTTCTATGATTTTGTTGAGAATAGTTTCTGGGCCCTGGAGTCTGATGTCTTCTCTTTCTTCAATGCCTATTATCCGCAAATTTCTTCTTTTCATGGTGTCCTTAATTTCTTGGATGTTTTGTGTCAGGAGTTTTCCAGATTTGGCATTTTCTTTAATGGTTGATTCAATATCTGTGATTGTATCTTCTAGCCCTGAGATTCGTTCTTCCATCTCTTGGATTCTGTTAGAAAAGCTCACCTCTGTGTTGCTCGCCTTCTTCTCTGAGGTCTCACGTTCTCGTTTTTCTTCTGTCTGTGTGTTTATCATTGAATCCATTTTCATTTTCAGATCTTGAACTGATTTTTTGATTTCTTTCATCTGATTTTTTTGTATATTCCTGAGTTTCTTCCATTGCCTCTTTATAGGTCTTCAGAGCTTGAACCGTTTTAGTTATTTCTTTCATCTGGTTGTTTGCATTTTCCTGCAATTTTTCCAGTTCCACTCTATGTGCTTCTTTTATGTCTCTCACCTGTTTGTCTGCGTCTTCCTGCATTTGATTACGAATTTTATTTGTTTCCTCCATTATCATCCTCATTACTAAAGATTTGAGGTCATTTTCTTGTATTTCCGTTGTATTTGAGTTCTCTGGGTGGTTTTCTTTGGGATAGCTGGAAACTGGAGACGCCATGTTGTTTTGGGGTTTTTTGCGTATGCTTTTTCGTTGTCCTTTAGACATCCTGCCGTCTTTGTTTTTGTTGGGTAGCTTCCAGAGTTGAATGGAGGGTGTCTGATGATAGATTCACTTGTTTTCTTACGATTTCCCTAGGCTGCGAGCTCAAAGCTTCACTGGTGTGGATGTTAGGAGGTTAGCCCTGTTGTTCTGGTCTCTCACAGCCAGTGATCCTCAGTCCCTCTCTGCTGTGGATCCTGCAATTGTTCTGGGTCTCTGAATGAGCGTTGGGTCAGGCCAAGGTATCCACAGCCTTCTGTGTTCCCTGCCAAGTCCAGCCAGGAGCACTGGGACCGAACCACGGGCAGAACTCAGCTAGATTCTCAGGGCCAGAACCGTCTGCCAAGCTCAGCTAGGGATTTTGGGCCCAAAATGCACACAGGGCCCAGCCAGAATTTTTGGGCTGGGACTACGCACCAAGCTCCACTAGGGCCTTTTGGCCCAAAGTGCGTGCTGTGGTCAGTTATTGACTCAGGGCCCAAACTGACCACCAATCTCAGCCAGGAATTCTGGATTCAAACTGTACACTGTGTCCAACCAGAGTCTTAGAGCTGGTGGAACCGAGAGCTCTGTCCAGCCTGTGCCACAGCAGGAGAACTGCGGCTGCTCTGAGTTAGCGCCAGTGGTGGAACAAGTGCTCCGCCCGCACTGTGTCCCCGCAGGTGAGCTGCCGCTGAGCTGAGGTGGTGCCTAGGATGGAACCGAGCACGTCACCAAGCCTGCGCCACAGCAGGAGAACTGCGGCTGCTCTGAGTTAGCGCCAGTGGTGGAACAAGTGCTCCGCCCGCACTGTGTCCCCGCAGGGGAGCTGCCGCTGAGCTGAGGTGGTGCCTAGGATGGAACCGAGCACGTCACCAAGCCTGCGCCACAGCAGGAGAACTGCGGCTGCTCTGAGTTAGCGCCAGTGGTGGGACAAGTGCTCCGCCCGTACTGTGTCCCCGCAGGGGAGCTGCCGCTGAGCTGAGGTGGTGCCTAGGATGGAACCGAGCACGTCACCAAGCCTGCGCCACAGCAGGAGAACTGTGGCTGCTCTGAGTTAGCGCCAGTGGTGGAACAAGTGCTCCGCCCGGACTGTGTCCCCGCAGGGGAGCTGCCGCTGAGCTGAGGTGGTGCCTAGGATGGAACCGAGCACGTCACCAAGCCTGCGCCACAGCAGGAGAACTGTGGCTGCTCTGAGTTAGCGCCAGTGGTGGAACAAGTGCTCCGCCCGGACTGTGTCCCCGCAGGGGAGCTGCCGCTGAGCTGAGGTGGTGCCTAGGATGGAACCGAGCACGTCACCAAGCCTGCGCCACAGCAGGAGAACTGCGGCTGCTCTGAGTTAGCGCCTGTGGTGAAACCAAGTGCTCAGCCCAGACTGTGTCCCCGCAGGGGAGCTGCCGCTGAGCTGAGGTGGTGCCTAGTGTGGAGCAGCGTGCTCAACTGAGCCTGCGCCACAGCAGGGGAGCTATGGCCACGCTGAGTTAGTGCCTCAGGCAGAATTGTTTGCTGGGCCCGGCCAATACCCGGGACTCTGGGGCCGAACTGTCCGCCGAGTCCAATCTGGGTCCAAAGGCTCCACGCGACCCAAATCCTGCCCCGAGTCCCCTCTCCCGCAGCAATTCCCACCAGCCACCACACCAATCGCCTCCACCGGAAGGCTATGAGCTGCAAACCTCAGCCGCCGCTGCTGGTGCCGCTGGTGCTGCCGCCTCTACCGCTGCCGCTCCGATCAGAGAAAAACCACGCTCCTCCCGTGTACAGGGGCACGCAGGTCCTCCGCACCCTGGTCCCTCCGAACCGTGGAGCACTCCTGCTGCCGTGATGTTCGGACCTCGGTGTTCCTGGCTCAGAAATCTGTGCAATTCCCTGAATTGTTCACTGGAGCCTCCAAACGCGGTCCACACTGCTCGCCGCCATCTTGGATCCTCTCTGCTCGAGTTTTTGATGTGGGAAAGTCAGGCCTGAGAACTTAAAACCTTGATCATACAATTTACCTTTAATTTAGTCTAAGACACCCTGGAGTCTTTGATCAGAAAAATCAATAGAAACTCTGCCAATCTTATGCATGTTATTCTTGCCACCAAATGATCAAAAATAATTTTAGAAGGTAAGTTTATAAGTTAAAGACTCTAAAAGAGAGAAAAATTCCAGTTAATATAAACTCAGCATCATAAATAAGAAACATAATATAATTGAAAGTGTGAATAGCAAATGTAAATAATCTAAAACATTACAATATTTTGTAGTTTTAAAGACAAACTATAGCTTCAGATTCCTACTTTTAAATAAATAATTTTATTTGAATAAAAGATAAACAGAATGATGGTGAGATGAGATTAGTGAAAAGGTTTACCATGTACCAAGAAAACACCAACAGATTGTAGACAGGGACTAGTGGAACTGTCTTCATGAAGACCAAGGCTGCTTTTACAAAGTAACTTCTTTCCCCCACCCCACTTTTTTTTATATCTCAGTTCTCATTATGCAAATGAGGGAAGTTCTGCCAGATTGCATTGGGCAGAACTAAGATTAAGATTAAAGGGGAGGGGGCATCTCCATAGGATGAGACTACAGTTACTTCTTTTGACTGTTCCCAGCCATGTTGTCCTTACAACGCCCCTCAGACTCACTTGCTCCTTCACATTCCCCCAGTGGAGCAGAAGAACCAGTTTTGGTCTTTTGTGGTAATGGTTCTTTCTTGTGGAGGGACATACACTGTCTACTACTGATCAGTCAGGGGACCATAGGGATCAGCCACAAAGGGCAAGTTGGTTAAGAATGACTCTCATAGAATCATTTAAATTCTTGCTTTAAAGAGTCTACAAGTAATAGATTATCTGATGGTGTGGACAATAACGTAGCAGAAATAGTGTAGGGCTTGGATTAGACAGTTATGACTAATGATCCTTGCTTGACAGCCATTCTAAGAGCTTTATGCAGGTTGGTGTGAGGTAAGAACCAGGTCTTTATTGAAGGTTTTGTATTTGTGGAGAGGTTACCCTGGGTCTACAACACAGTGGGCTTGACATTTATGACATTCCTTTTCCTCTCTTTTTCAGTGTCCTGGTTAACACACAGCTTTGGGGCTTTAGTCAGAAAATGAGAAGGGGTCTTGAATCCTCTTGACTCAATTTTGAGGAAGGCCTGTTCAAAGAAATGGATTAACTAATAGAATAGCAAGGCCTTTGGTGCTCTTTGTGTCAAGGCATGACCTTGACCAATGTGGAGTGAAGAAAAGATAGGTTCTCCTTAAGAGTCTGTACTATTTCCCTTTGTTTGATATAATCAATATTTTATTTGTACCTCTTAAATGAACCTTCAATTAAGCACATGGGGACATATTTATACCTCATATCACTGAATGCCTCGCTCAACAAGTTCCTGTAGAGACTGTTTTGGTAGTGCATTTTCCTCACAAGGCTCTATCTACAACTTTCATTGAATATGAGCATAGGCCTTATCAGTCCATGGCTGAGTCAAAGATCAAATAGAGGTCTTTCCACATGGGTACAACAGGTAGCTAAAATAGTAAACAAATTCTGTCTGGTGAGAATACAAGAGATGGTGAGAGCTTGTAATTCTTTTCATACACTATATTGTGATTATACTCTTCCTCCTCATCCAGATAATCCCATATTTCCTCCCTCCTCACCCAACTTTATGGTTCTTATTGCTCTATCTCTCTGGAGAAATGATAAACAGCATCAAAAGGCAAAAAAGAAAGAAAATAAAAATAAACTGAAAAAAATAACAAAACAAAACAAAAAGCTTGTGTGCACCACACACACACACACACACACACACACACACACACACAGAGAGAGAGAGAGAGAGAGAGAGAGAGAGAGAGAGAGAGAGACAGACAGACAGACAGACAGACAGACAGAGAGACAGAGACAGACAGAGCCAGAGAAAGACAGAGAGACAGAGAGAGACAGAGAGAGTATGGTTGATATATCCAGTGACAATCCATTGGAGAAAAAGTATTTTCTCTTTCCAGCGAAATATCAATTACAAGTAAACTCTGTGTACTTCCCCTTCTCAGTGCTAGGATTGTTCTCTGGTTTGAACATATTCAGGTCTTATGTGTACTTTCAGTCTCCATGAGCTCCTATGTGTATGAGTCGTGTTGTGCATGGAAAATGCTATTTCCTTAGAGTTATCCACCTCTGGCTCTTACAATCTTCCCACATCCTCTTCCACATGAATTCCTGAGCCTTGAGTGGAGGAGTTTGATGAAGATATCCAATTTAAAGCTGAGTACTCCAAAGTCTCTCACCCTCTACACATTGTCCACTTGTGGATGCGTCTCTTTGTCAGTTCACATAGACTGAAAGAAGCAGATTCTCTGATGAGGCTTGACTGATTTTCTTTTTTTTTTTAATTTTTTTAATTAATTTATTCTTGTTACATCTCAATGTTTATCCCATCCCTTGTATCCTCCCATTCTTCCCTCCCTCCCATTTTCCCATTATTCCCCTCCCCTATGACTGTTTCTGAGGGGGATTACCTCCCCCTGTATATGCTCATAGGGTATCAAGTCTCTTCTTGGTAATCTGCTGTCCTTCCTCTGAGTGCCACCAGGTCTCCCCCTCCAGGGGACATGGTCAAATGTGAGGCACCAGAGTACGTGAGAAAGACATATCCCCCTCTCCACTCAACTGTGGAGAATGTTCTGACCATTGGCTAGATCTGGGTAGAGGTTTAAAGTTTACCGCCTGTATTGTCCTTGGCTGGTGCCTTAGTTTGAGCGGGACCCTGGGCCCAAATCTGTCTATCATAATGTTCTACTTGTAGGTTTCTAGGACCCTCTGGATCCTTCTACTTTGCCATTCTTCAATGTGCACGTCCTCCAGCAATGAATAAATGTTCTCTGTTTCCTACATCTTCATCAGCATTTCCTGCCATTAGTTTATTGATCTTGGCCATTCTGTATAGAGTAAGATGAAATCTCAAAATGCTTTAATTTCCCTACAGAATGGGAAGAAATCCGTACCAGCAATACATCTGACAGAGGGGTAGCATTACCACTTTTATTTAGAATGCATCCTAATAATAAGTCTGAAGGAAGAGACGAGGCCTGTTTCAGATTTGAAGATCGGTGTCTATAATTTCTAACAAGAAATCTCCTCACAAGAAAGGGATCTAAGGAATCTACTAGGGACTTAAGATTCAATTTCCAGTATAGAATCTAAAATCTATTAAAAGTGATTTTTTTCTAACTTTTTATAAATGTATCTCACAGTCTCTGATCCAACAGTTGCAGATGTGCAGTTCACCTTTGGCAAGGAAAATATCACCAATCTGATGCTGCAGGGAAGTCTTCCAGAAGATGTAGTCAATCCCAGGATGGGAAGTCATATGAGAAGCTTTGTGGTGTAGAAATGTATCTTAGCGTGTTTAGATTCAGGTAGAATTAACTGTTGATGCATGAAGCTCTATGAATTGGTAATGGTAAAAGAGACAGAATACCATTCTTTCTATCTTATACTCTAAGTGACTGGGCCACTAGGTCCAAAGCTTCCAGATCCCACAAAAGAGTTGCTGTTTGGAGAATCACTGAAGGAGGGGAGGCTTTCCATGAGCGTTTTATAACATAGGATTGGTCACTCTTCATTGAGGTCTGGGAGAACTTTCAGTGAGAGTAGAAAGACTTCCATATCCTTTGGTAAATTGTGTTGATGAGGAATTTTTATTTTTTTCTAAACTCTCTCTAAAGTCTCCCAAGGATCTCAAGGTAGATAAAGAAGTACCTGGAATAGGTCCAGTCTCTCACTCTTAATGTGGTGGTAGTGTGAGCAAGAACATGGACATCTCCTGGACCTAGGGAAATTTTGTTGTCTCCTATCCTACACATAGTTCATAAAGGGAAGGCTAAATGGAGGAGAAAATTTGAAAAGCCTCAGGTCCCATATAGATGGGCAAGTGCTGTGAGTCAGAGGGAAGGACCATTAAAAAAAAGTGCATGCCAGTCTGATCAGAATAACAAAAGGCAAATTTATTGAGTACAGTTCATGGGAGCAGTGGGCAAGGCAGCAATTCTTCAACAAGGCCCATTGTGTTTAATTTAATCATCTGTTTGTTGCTCTGAATAAAGTTACCACCATGAATAATTATTTCTTACTCATAATTGTTGTGCTGCAGTTTAACAATTAATTGGCTTTTGAGATGACTAGGAAATCTCACCACTTTTATGCTATTTCCTCCTCATTTCCTGCTAAATTTCTAATACGTAAGATTTAATAAACTACTCTAGCAGGCTCAGTGTATTTCAAATGCCTCATATTTTATTATTTTTAATTTTAAGAGAGTTCACTGATATTAGCAACAACTTTCCTTTTGTGAGAGCACAAAAATAATTATCTGAAGTAGAGCCCTGAAGACCTGGTAGAGTAATATTTTTCTGTGACATATCTCTCAAAATTCATTGTTTGCTTCTCACTTCAGTAAGGCAGAATGACCCATCAATACCTGGAAAGTCTATTTCTACCGATACATCATGGAACATTCTTTTATCTAAACAAAACAAACCCTTACATGTTTTCTATGACTGCTAATTATCTTTTTTCTGTTTTCTTAGCCCATCAAAATCCAAATTTTCATTAATTCATCTTGCCAAAAGTTACATAATTGAAACTAGTATTTATCTAGTTTAATCAGGACATATTCAAGCTCAATTTTTTAGTACAAAAACAGACACACAGGAAAACTGGGCCTATATGTACAGCACTTATCTACTCCAAAATCAAGTATGGAACTCTTAAGGAAGGAATTAGAACACTACTGAATTTGTTGTATTAAAAAGCAAATCTCAAACTTCATGAACCATTATGTGATGGAAAAATATTCTATTCTATTGTCATTTGTATTTTCAAATTTTTGTTTTAAATGCAAGTGAAAATATAAAGAGAATAAAATATCTTCAAGTGTTAACAGAAATAATAAATAAAAGTAAAATACAAAACTTACCAAATATTAATATACTAATTTTATCAATGAAATTCTGAAAAACATGTGCATCAAATTAAAAACAGTTAACTAAGGCTAAATTAAAAACCTCCAGATAACATATACTCCATGATTTAATTTTTCCATTTATTTATTTAATACCTTATATCCTGATCCCAGCCTCTTCCTTCTTCTCCTCCAAGTCCTCTCATCCCCTCCTTCCATTCCCCCTCTACTTCCTCCTAGAGAAGGGGAGACCTCCAGATGATACTAATTCACCCTTAGTCACTGCAGGACTAAGCACATCCTCTCCTACCTGGGAATGACAAGGCAGCCCAGCTAGAGCAAGTGACCCAGAGGTAGGTAGGTAGGATATTCAGAGACAGTCCCCACTCCTATTGTTAAGGAACACACATGATGACCAAGCTGCACATCTGCTACATACGTATAGGGGTCTAGGTTTTGTCCATGCAAGCTCTTTGGTTGGTGGTTCAGTAACAATGAGTTCCTGTGAGTATTTTTTAATACTTTATATAAATCTGTACTATGACTATAAAGTTAAACTGTTAATACTAATACTAAGCTCATACAATGTAGCTTAACAGTAGTGAAATATAAATATGCGAAGGATCCCATGGTTTATTCCTTTAAAACATAGCTAAGTTTTATTTGTTTATTTTTATTTTTAACTTTAATTTTAATTTTATTAATTTATTCAGATTACAACTCAGTTGTTATCCTATCACTTGTATCCTCCCTCCCTCCCACTCTCACCCTTTTCCCTTCCCCTAATAGCTAAGTTTTTAAACAGACTCAAGGCACAAACCTGGACTATAAGATGGAACCTGCAACACTTTAGTGTTGATTTTGTAATATTTTATATGTTACCAGTCATAAAAACAATGGATTCCTCTTGATTTACTTTTCCATCATCATTTTTTATCAAATTTTATCATATCCAAAGTTCATCATCACTCTATTTTCACCCATATCTCTGGCAGCCTGTCACAAAGCCCTCCTCCTCTTCTTAACATTTGTTCTGTATACTACAAGTTCACTTCTCAGAGACAAACTCATCTTCTTCTCTGGAAAAGATGTAGATGTTCAGTAACTGCTCACTAGAGGACAACCTCAGCAGTATTGGAGACGATAGGCCATATGGCCAATGTTGAGCCATCTTGTCTGCATCTTTAAGTCTCTGTCTTTCCCAGAGCTTGCCTTTCACCAGAAACTAGCTGACCCTGTTGTGGGTCAGCAGTTAGACTAAAGACAGATAGGGATGGAGCAACCCTGTTGTGAGTCAGCAGTTAGACTAAAGCTGGATGAAGACAAAGCAAGATGCCCTGTGTGGCAGGATATTATGACCCTGCCTGGAATTCCCTATGTTTTGAGAAAGGCCTGAAGTTTGGTTGCTATAGCAATATGCTTCTCTGCCTTATAAAAGCTGCTGCCTGACTAATAAAGTTTGAGAGTTTGATCAATTAGACTTGCTCTCCTTCTTTGTGTCTTCCATTTTCAACAGGTGAACTCCATCCTGAGTTTTAGTCAAACCCTGCAGGCCGGGGCACAGCAGCACAGTACTGACTTCTTTTGGCTTTCAGTTCCCAACCTTGCCAATGAGGTACACTCTGCTTACTCAATCTTTAACTCTCACCGGGACTGAACTCACAGAGTGACAGCTCTGTGTAAGGAGGCCATGCATACATTTTCTTCCACATGCTCAATCATGACATTTCTGGAGCTCTAAGACACGTGCGTTACTTTACAATAACATAAAAATATTTAAATATTATACACAGAGTCAAAGCCCAGTAGGTGGCTTATATAGTGAATTACATATTTGTATGAATGAAAAGTCATCCATTTTATGTAAATTATTAGTTATTATGAAGAACAAAGCAGAAAATGCTTATATATATGAGAATAAAATATTATGTACAATGACACATAAGCACTACAAGTTAAAAATAGGAGAAAGTGGGTGAATTTATTAAAGATGAGACATTTTCAAGAATGCTGACATCTTTAACAAAATAATTGGTAAATGTAATAATTGAAAAGAAATAACAATATGGATACATAACAGTAAATCTTCAGACTTTATGAATGATTTATTTCTTCTTTCTATGTGTACTTGTGTCTGATATGTATGCCTGTGCATATATGTTCACATATGTATAGACAGATATGTGTGTACATGCATGTTGTATCCCCTAATTGAGAGACGGAATCTTTCTCCATCACGCTTCTGCCTTCTTCAATGAAACAGGATCTCTAATCAAAACAAGAGCTCATGGATTGAACTAGTCTTGCTAGATGTCTTGCTTTTGGATCCCTTTTGTTTGCCTTCTAAGCCTGTAATTACAGGTGGCTATTATGCCTACCCCAGTATTTGCATAGGTGCTTGGGAACTGAATTCTGGTTCTCTTGCTTTGGCAGCAAGTGTATTAGCTGTTGAGCATATCCACAGGCTCTGATCACTTAATAACAATTAGAGAATAGAATGAAACAAGAATTCTTATCCATAAATGTATTGTATCATGACAGAAATATTGGAGCAAGGAACCATGAAATACTCTTAAGGAAAATTTTCTGTTAGAGTATGGTCATGGGCTTCATATTTGTTAACTGGTTGTTCCATGAGATTCTTACTGCAGACTGTCATGTACACCTAGTGTTGTCTTTTAAACTTGTCTCCCTCTTTGACTAATAAAGAAAGCTAACACCTGGGCAGGGCCAGAGGTAGGTAGTTGTAAAGAAAGTTCATGGACTTTCACCACAGAGAGGATCTTGGGAAGGAGAAGAAACTGGGCAGGAGGAGAAAGAGTGAGGAGAATTGGATTAGATAGAAAAGAGCAAAATGGGTCCAGTAGAAGAAATCTGAAGTTCCACAGGGGAAAAATCGCATAGACGAACAGCTTTAGCAGGTAATTTGGGATTATGGATGGAGGAAGCCCGGTTAAAATTGTTATAAAGGGACTATGTGGGCCACAACTCACATTGATCACCATTCTGAAGCCTGTGGGATAGCAGAGCATCTTTGGGGTTGGATTTCTCTGCCTGCTCCTCACTGTCCTGGCCCATCTGAGACACAGACAGCAAACCATCAGAGGTGAGTCAGGCACTGGCCAAAACCCACATTGTCCACCATACAAAGGAGGCCTGTGGAACACCCAAGCCACTTTTGACTAGAAGCTCTCTCAGCGGGCTCCTCATCTGCCTGGCCCAACTGGAACACAGCCTGTGAACCCAGCAAAGTTGAGCTAGGGGCCGGCTCTAACTTCCATTGGCTACCATCCTGAGGAAGCCTCTAGGGAGGACTAGCAAGCAGCCTTTGGCTTGCAGCTCTCTTATCCTGCTTCCAGCCTGCTTGACCCACCTGGGACAGACAACAACCCTATTGGAGTGGCCTCTAAGCCTGGTAACACCAAAGACAAACAGATGGCTAGAAGCTAGTGCAAGAATACAAGCAACAAAACCCAGAGCCATATGATACCACCAGAAACCAGCATTCCTACCACAGCAAACACTGGGCATACAACACCCCACCTAAAGTACAAGAAGAAGATTATAAATCTAAGGTGATAAAAAATTATATAAACCAAGCCCAGCATGGTGACACTCTCCTTTAATCTCATCATTTGGGAGGCAGAGGCAGAAGGATTTGTGTGATTTCAAGGCCAGTCTGGTCTACAAAGGGAGTCCAAGACAGCCAAGGCTGCACAATGAAACCTTGTCTCAAAAAACAAAAACAAAAACAAAACAAAACAAAACAACAACAACTATATATATATATTCCTTGAAGGAGGAAAATAAATCTCTCAAAGAAATACAGGAAAATGCATTGATGCAGATGAAGGAAAGAATAAATCCTTAAAAGAATTACAGGAAAATGCAATCAAATGAGAGAAAGACATGAATAAAACTATTCAAGACCTAAACATGCAATTAGAAGCAACAAAGAAAACACAATCTGAAGCAATCCTGGAGTTGGAAAACCAAGGGAAGAGAACAGGAACTGCAATCACAAGCAACACCAAAAGAATTCAAGAGATGGAAGAAAGAATCTCAAATATAGAAGATATGGTTGAAGTAACCAATACATCAGTCAAAGAAAAATGTTAAAACTAAAAAGTTTCTGACACAAAACACCGAAGAAATATGGGACACTACAAAAAGAACAAATCTAAGAATAATAGCAATAGAAGAGGAAAACTCCAAGCTCCACAGACCAGAAACTATTTTCAACAAAATCATAGAATAAAACTTCTCAAACCTAAAAAAAAAAAAAGAGATGCCTATAAACATACAAGATGCCTACAGATCTCCAAATAGGTTGGGCTAGCAAAGAAATTCCTCCTGCAACATAATCAAAACACTAAATGTACAGAACAAAGAAAGAATATTAACTGTGAGAAAAAGGCCAAGGCACATATAAAGGCAAACCTATCAGAAATACACTTGACATCTCAACAGAGAATATGAAATCCAGAAGGGCCTGTACAGATGTCATGCAGAACACTAAGAGACCACAGATGCCAACCAAAACTACTATATCCAGCAAAACTTTCAATTACCATAGAAGGAGAAAACAAGATATTCCATGTCAAAATTAAGTTTAAACAGTACCTAGCCACAAATCCCGCCCTACAGAAGATACTAAAAAGAAAACTCCAATGCAAGGAAAGCACAGGAAGTAAATTACACCATATCCTCAAAATGAAAAGAAAGGAAACACACCAACACACACACACACACACACACACACACACACAAAACCAACAACATTAAAAGCAAAATCCCAAGATACAAATAGAAGGAATTAGTAATGACTTGTTATTAATATCTTCCAACGTTAATGTCTGTCCATTCCATTTATATCGCTTCAATACAGTACTTAAAGTCCTAGCTAGAGCAATAAGACACCCAAGAATTCTACTAGGGAACATCAACAGCTGGAAAACACCTTTAGCCCAGTAGCTGGATACAAAAACAACTGGGAAAAAAACCCAAAATAACAACAACAAAAAAGAGTAGACCTTGTTTGTAGAAAAGTCAAATGAGCAGAGAACAAAATTAGGGAAATTATACCCTTCAAAATAGCTACAGAAACATAAAGTATCTTGGTGTAACTCTAACCAAACAAGTGAAAGAATTTTTATGAAAAATTCAAGTCTCTGAAGAAAGAAATTGAAGAAGATATGAGATTTGGGAAGATCTCACATATTCATTGATTGGTAGGATTACACAGTAAAAATGGCCATCTTACCAAAAACAATCTATGGATTGAATGGAATATCCATTAAAATGCCAACACAATTCTTTACATACCTTGAAGGAATAATTCTCAACTTCATATGGAAGAACAAAAACCCCCAATAGCTATGACAGTCCTGTACAATAAAAAATCTTCTTAAGGTAGCCTCATCCCTGATCTCAAGCTGTACTATAAAACAACAGTAATAAAAATTACATTCTACTGGCATGGAAACAAACAGGTTGATAAATGGAATCAAATCAAAGACCCATAAATTGACCTACACACCTATGAACACTTGATATTTAACAAAGAATCCAAAGTCATACAATGGAAAAAATATAGTATCTTCAACAAATTGTGCTGATCTTAATGGATGTCTACTTGTAGAAACATGCAAGTAGAGCCTTATTTATCACCCTGCACAAAACTCAATTCCAAGTGGATTAAAGCTCTCAACATAAAACCAGACACACTAAATCTGTTAGAAGAAAAAGTAGTGATGAGCCTTGAACTAACTGGCACTTGAAGACAACTTTCTGAGTAGGACTCCAATATCTTAGGCTCTAAGATCAACAAATAATAAGTGGGACCTAATGAAACCAAAAGGCTTCTGTAAATCAAAAGACACTGTGAAGAGAACAAAATGACAGCCTATAGACTAGAGAAAGATCTTCACCAACCCTATATTTAATGGAAGGCTAATACCCAAAATAAATAAAGAACTTAAGAAAATAAATACCAGCAAATCAAATAATCCAATTATAAATGGGGTACAGAGAAATAACAGAAAATTCTCAACAGAAGAATATCAAATGGCAAATAAACATTTAAAGAAATGTTCAATGTCCTTAATCATTAGGGAAACACAAATCAAAATGGCTAAGATCAAAAACGCAGGTAACAACACATGGTGGAAATGATGTGGAGAAGGGAACACTCTTCCACTGCTGGTGAGAGTACAACCTTATACAACCACTTTGGAAATAGAGCTGGTGCTTTCTCAGAAAGTTGTGAACAGTTCTACCTCAAGACACAGATATATCACTTCTGGGCATATACCTGAAAGATGCTCCACCATACAACAAGGACATTTGCTCAATTATATTCATAGCAGCTTTACTCATAATAGCCAGAATCTGGAAATAACCCAGAAATCCTACACCTGAAAAATGGGTAAAGAAACTGTGATACATTTAGGCAATGGAACACTATTCAACTATTAGAAACAAGGAAATCATAAAATATGCAGGCAAATGGATGGAAATAAGAATGTTTATCCTTAGTGAGATAACCTAGGCCCAGAAAGGCATGCATGGCAAATATTCACATATAGAATTTTTGTTCACATATCACATGATAAAATATAGTGTTTAAAGCCAAGAAAGTAAATCCCTACTACAACTCAATATTTTTACATGTAGTAATACAAAAATTTAAGGAAGAAAATAATAAATACATTTGTGTAGCTTATAGAAAAATTTACATCTACATAAAGTAAAATGCTAGCAACATATATAAGAAATGAATCAATTTCAAGAAGCTGATGGAAGTTGGAAATGGGTAAGGTGAGAAACTGCATTGTAAGTCACAAATTGAGATGTGGTTTTATAAACAAAATCCATCTATTACCCTTTTTTTAAGATATGACAAAAGATTTTGTTAAGGATAACAGGAAGGTTTAGAGAGAGACATACTATAGTGACTAATGCATTTTTGATATTATATTAACCTAATATTTATGTCAATTACATTTTACAATATCAAGAAGGTTGTTTTCTGTTTCTCCATAGTTTCTTTTTTCTTTTTTGTTTTATGGAAAATAGATTCTTATATTATACAATATATACCAATTACAGTTTCACTTCCCTCTACCTATCCCAGGTCCTCCCTACCTCTCTTCCTTTCCCTCCAGATTTACTCCCTTTCTAAATCTTGTGAGGAAAGATAGTATCTATTTCATTTTTGAGTATCTAAGAAAAGGTTTTATTATCTATATTCTTTGAAAGTCATGCTTACTATTTTATTTTATGTGCATTGGTGGGAAGTTGTAAGGTCTCCTGGAACTGGAGTGACAGATAGTTGTGAGCTACCATTTGGGTGCTGGGAATTGAGCCTAGATCCATATGGAAGAGCAGGCAGTGCTCTTAACCACTGAACCATTTCTCCAGCCCCACCTATATTCTTTGAATACCTTTTATTTAAATTTTAAAATATAAGCAAAATAAGATTACCTAGAAATGGTGATATCTTTACCCCCTTTCAATGTCTAAAGATTTAAAATCATGTTTTCTTGTTGTTGTGTATATATATATGAATATAATATATAAAGATACCTAGCTATTCAAGATATTTACAAAAGCATATGTGTACATTTCCGTATATTTCTATACTACAAAATGAGTTTTCCTTTGACTTAAGATTCATTCTTTATGTATTGATCATTAGTATTTTGTAAACTCTAAATAATTAATATTAAATCACATCAAATATTTCTGGCATGCTAATCACATGAGTAGTGCCATGTCATTTCTAGGATGGCAGCTTTGATCTCCATGTTCCTTGTGCTGTTTTCCTACATGGCTGTGAAGTAATTGTCATGTACCCTTTCTTGATTATGAGAACTCAGTCATCACTTCACACGTAGACATAGAAAGTAATTAGCCTACATAAACCAACCACTTTACGTAATGCAGCAATGAGTAACACACTGGCTGTTGCTAATTTAGTTTTCTTCTCTTTCTCTACTTTGGGATGAAGAGACAATGTAATGCATTGTTGAAAACTACTATATAAATATTAGTTTGGGAAGTAAAGACAAAGTAACATACAAAAATAGGCAAATTTGTCTTATATGATTGAATTAATGCAATATATTCTACTATGTGATTTCAGATTAAGGAAGTATTCTCAAAATACATCTCACTGTATTATGTAGTGAGACTCTTGTTCTTAATATATTGGAAAAAATGTTAGATTATGTTATGTGTATATGTGTGTCTACCACATGTATGCAGTACCCAAATATATCAGAAGATGTTGGATCCTCTGCAACTGGCTTACAGAGTGTTGTGATGGGCCATGTGGGTGTTGGGACTTGAACGCATGTCCTCTGGAAGAAGAGCAAATGATCTTATCCACTGAGATATCATTCTACACTGAATTTTTTGAGTATGCAGTATCTATAACTGCTTATAAAATTCCTTTGGTTAGTAGCATTCCTTTTCATAGGACTGTGCTTTTGTGAAAGAATTTGAAGGCCTCTGAATATATTTGAAATTGTTGAACACTTAGAATATAAGTGAATTTTCATAAAACCTATATTAAAACCATTTTATTGTATCTCTGTTCTGTTTAGTTCTTGAACAACTCACTTATTGCTCCCATTATTATCCAACCACTGCTATTATTAGTTAATAAATCATTCTACCTGTTATTCAATATCTTAAAGTTATAATTCTGTCATAATGGTTTATTGTATTAAGATTTTGAAGCCAACATTTTACATTATGATTTCTTTCTCAGTGTTAATATATCCTTTCTTTACAGGCAATTTTTGAAATTTTGTTCTCTTTTTGTTAATAATGTTGCATGAGTTTGTCTGTTTTATTGTTGTTATTTAACAAAACATTTACTTGTGATAGCAATTCAAGAAATTAATGAATTACATGAAAATTACAATTTATAATGGTTATTGTTTAATCTTTCACCTATCTTATTTTATGTTTCTTTATTTTCTTGTTTAAGTTCAAAAAGCCAATTAATTACTAGTATAGCTTTAAAATATCTTACAGTTATAATAAATGTTATTCTTTTTGACAATTATCAAGAATTCTTTTGAAATTTTATTCTGTAGTTTTAAATAGTGATTTGAACCAAAGAGATTTATAAACCTCCAAACTAGTTAAAATCCCTTATTTAGTTATTATTCATTCAAAAATTCTTCATGTTTCTGAGTGAATTTATTCCTCAGATCATAACTCATAATATATATATATATATATATATATATATATATATATATATTTTTTTTTTTTTTTTTACCACAGCTTAGGTAGATGTCTATTAAGTGAAGAAAATGGATGATATGATACAATTTCTAAATTGGATAAGGCTTGGAATTTTTTTGGTGACTAAGACATTGACAAAAAGTTAATTTTTGCATATAAAACAAGAGAAAGAATTATTAGCAGTAACCAATTTCAGGTAAAACTATTTATATGATATATTTTGCCTGTGAGCATCTTAAAGATAAATGTCAATAAATCTTTGGAGCATTTTAAACATTTCCTATCATCAGTTCTGTCTAATTGACTAACGTGGACCAGTGTCTGTGTGTTTTTGTGTGTATTTTCATGCTTTCCTCCAGTGGAGTAAAATGTCTGATATAAGCATATGTGGGCCTTTGACTTCACAGTTTATGAAATAGTGTTTCATAGCGCATCAATTTTGTATGATTTTAAGTGAGCTGAATACATGAATTTTATTTTACATTTTCTATTTTATGAGCATAACTTGTATTTGGGCATGTGCTAAATATGCAGTTTACATATATATACAAATTGAGTAATGCAAGGACTTTCTCGTGTTACCTTCCTACACTATATGTTTCATATTAGCATGCTTATGTGTATACTATATTATCATGCTTATTGTCTTATGTATTTTGATTCTCTAACTCATCTTTTTCCTATGTTAGAGATTCTTGCTATTTAAAATATTTTATCTTCTCTATGAAATTTTAATTTTGCACTTTTTCTTATAGACTTGCAAGTGAATATCTTTCCCCATTACTATTCTGAAGGGAATAAAACTTCGATAAATTTTCAATATTTCTTATTAGCACAGAGCTGTAAATCTATTGAAGTGACCTTTGATCTTGTTGCTTTAACTGTCAGCTTGACACAACCAAGAATCACTTGGGGAAGAGACTCTCCATGAGGCTTGGTCTGCAGACATGTGTGGAGGAAGTCTTCACTAAGCTAACTGAGGTAGATGGACCCAGACCCCTTGAGTGGAACTGTTGCCTAAGCAGAAAGAGCTGAAGTATATGGATATTGAAATTATGCCTAGTGCAGAAAAGCAAGCAAGCGAGCATCCTTCATCCCCTGTATTTCCTTTTGTCAGGATATTTTTGTCATTTATATATTTTATCATATCAGCAGAAATGAAACTAGAGTGATCAACATCTTGATTAAATGAATTCCTGTGAATTTACAGGAAAGGCAATATCAAAGATGATGTGGCCAACCATACAAGATATAATTTGATTGAGTATGAATTCACGCCAAAACACAAAAACATTTCTTCATGTCTTTCTATACTTAATTCAGGTAAAGCTGAATTAAATGCATAACTTCTAAATCTTTATATCATCTCTATTCTATTATCTGATATAAATTTCTTTAGTTTTGATTTGAAAATTATAAAACGTCTCATTTCATTAATTTAAGGTTCACTTTAGTATTTATATTATTTGACCTATTTTATTTTATTTTTTTTTTATTTTATTTTTTATTTTTTATTATTTTTTTTTATTAATTTATTCTTGTTACATCTCAATGTTTATCCCATCCCTTGTATCCTCCCATTCCTCCCCCCCACCCCCATTTTCCCATTATTCCCCTCCCCTATGACTGTTCCTGAGGGGGATTACGTCCCCCTATATATTCTCATAGGGTATCAAGTCTCTTCTTGGCTACTTGCTGTCCTTCCTCTGAGTGCCACCAGGTCTCCCCCTCCAGGGGACATGGTCAAATGTGAGGCACCAGAGTATGTGAGAAAGTCGTATCACACTCTCCACTCAACTGTGGAGAATATTCTGACCATTGGCTAGATCTGGGAAGGGGTTTAAAGTTTACCTCCTGTATTGTCCTTGGCTGGTGCCTTAGTTTGAGCGGGACCCCTGGGCCCAAATCTGCCTATCATATTGTTCTACTTGTAGATTTCTAGGACCATCTGGATCCTTTTATTTTGCTGTTCTCCCATGCGTCTCTCATTTAGAGTCCCAATAGGATGCTTTCCCCTCTGTCCCAGTTTCCTGGTAAGTGAAGGCTTTCGTGGGACATGCCCCTTGGGCTAGTATGCAGATATAAGTGAGTATATACCATTTGATTCTTTCTGCTTCTGGGTTAACTCACTCATTATGATCATTTCTAGCTCAATCCATTTATCCACAAATTTCGGGAATTCCTTGTTTTTAATAGCTGAGTAGTATTCCATAGTGTATATGTACCACAGTTTCTTTATCCACTCAAATCCTTAGTATTTGACCTATTTTAATTTAAATTTTTGATATTTTATACATCAGCACTATATTAATATCATTCTCACAACTCGCTCTACTCTTCTAACTGCTCCTGTTCCTTCACTGTCACTAAAATGTACAACTTCTCCTTGTCACCTATGTGTGAGTGTGTATGTGTGCGTGTATATGTGTGAGTGTGTATGTGTGCATGTGTATGTGTGAGTGTGTATGTGTGCATGTGTATGTGTGAGTGTGTATGTGTGCATGTGTATGTGTGAGTGTGCATGTGTATGTGTGAGTGTGTATGTGTGCATGTGTATGTGTGAGTGTGTATGTGTGCGTGTGTATGTGTGAGTGTGTATGTGTGCATGTGTATGTGTGAGTGTGTATGTGTGCGTGTGTATGTGTGAGTGTGTATGTGTGAGTGTGTATGTGTGCGTGTGTATGTGTGAGTGTGTATGTGTGCGTGTGTATGTGTGAGTGTGTATGTGTGAGTGTGTATGTGTGAGTGTATATGTGTGAGTGTGTATGTGTGCGTGTATATGTGTGCGTGTGTATGTGTTTGTGTGAGTGTGTGTGTGTATGTGTGAGTGTGTATGTGTGCGTGTGTATGTGTGCGTGTGTATGTGTGCGTGTGTATGTGTGAGTGTGTATGTGTGCGTGTGTATGTGTGAGTGTGTATGTGTGCGTGTGTATGTGTGAGTGTGTATGTGTGCGTGTGTATGTGTGAGTGTGTATGTGTGAGTGTGTATGTGTGCGTGTGTATGTGTGAGTGTGTATGTGTGCGTGTGTATGTGTGAGTGTGTATGTGTGAGTGTGTATGTGTGAGTGTGTATGTGTGAGTGTGTATGTGTGAGTGTATATGTGTGAGTGTGTATGTGTGCGTGTATATGTGTGCGTGTGTGTGTGTTTGTGTGAGTGTGTGTGTGTGAGTGTGTGTGTGTATGTGTGAGTGTGTATGTGTGCGTGTGTATGTGTGCGTGTGTATGTGTGCGTGTGTATGTGTGAGTGTGTATGTGTGAGTGTGTATGTGTGCGTGTGTATGTGTGAGTGTGTATGTGTGCGTGTGTATGTGTGAGTGTAGTGTGAGTGTGTATGTGTGAGTGTGTATGTGTCAGTGTGTATGTGTGCGTGTATATGTGTGAGTGTGTATGTGTGCGTGTATATGTGTGCGTGTGTGTGTGTTTGTGTGAGTGTGTATGTGTGAGTGTGTGTGTATGTGTGAGTGTGTATGTGTGCGTGTGTATGTGTGCGTGTGTATGTGTGCGTGTGTATGTGTGAGTGTGTATGTGTGCGTGTGTATGTGTGAGTGTGTATGTGTGCGTGTGTATGTGTGAGTGTGTATGTGTGCGTGTGTATGTGTGAGTGTGTATGTGTGAGTGTGTATGTATGAGTGTGTATGTGTGAGTGTGTATGTGTGAGTGTGTATGTGTGCGTGTGTATGTGTATGTGTGAGTGTGTATGTGTGAGTGTGTATGTGTATGTGTGAGTGTGTATGTGTGCATGTGTATGTGTGAGTGTGTATGTGTGTGTGTATGTGTGAGTGTGTATGTGTGCGTGTGTATGTGTGAGTGTGTATGTGTGAGTGTGTGTGTGTATGTGTGAGTGTGTATGTGTGTGTATGTGTGAGTGTGTATGTGTGCGTGTGTATGTGTGAGTGTGTATGTGTGCATGTGTATGTGTGAGTGTGTATGTGTGAGTGTGTATGTGTTTAGGTCTTACAAGTTTAGATTCAATGACACAGCAGGGGGAATGTAATTTGAAAAAATTACTTTTTAATTTTTCTATATTTAGTTAATGTGTATAGAGTGTTTTCCTGAGTACATATTTGTGCTCCCTGTGTGCTTTTGGCCCATGGATTCTAGAAGATTCATTTGATGCCCTGAAACTGGAGTTACAGACAATTATGAACTCACAAGGTAGATTCTGGGCTAAATTTGGTTCCTCTGCAAAAGCAATAAGTGGTCTTAACTACCAAGACATCTCCCCAACCCCTTTGTTGGGAATTTTAAGGGAGACTAAAATTAATGAATATATGTTTCCCTCATAATTCACTTAGACTAGCCAACAATATTATCCTTTCTACAGTCTCTGACATTAAATTGAGAAACATTGGAAAAGGAGACATAAATTAAAATAATGACTAAATGATTTTTCCTAATATTGGGCATTTATGTTTCTCGAGTTTATGAAAAATTTAAAAATTCTATTATATAATCTTTATATGATTGTATGTATGCCAATATTAACAACCTTCTGAATGCTAGAATTGAAAATGCCAGGTAAAATATTGCAATGCATATGCCTTCTTTGACTTCCAGATGGTAGCTTTAGTTTGTATTCTCATCTGCCCATGACAACTCTCAGATCATTAGAGATGATGATTTAAAAATCTGAGGTTAAACTAGTTATAACAGATGACATCACTCTGAAGTCATTTAATTCTTGAAGTTAAACTTACTTCATCCAAATTACCTATCAGTCATCTGTATTCTTTTCTGAGTGAATTTTCTTATGTTTTGAGATTTTCAATTTTTCAATTTATTAACTTAATTGTTTTATGTAGAATTTTTGTTAATCCCATTTTGATGTTTTATTATTTATTTGCTTTATCATAGATATTAAGCTTTTATCTTTCATAATTCACAAGTAAGTTATTCATGTTTGATAATAGTAATGTAACACATGGTATATTTTTATTTCATTTTGTAAGCTCACACAATTTCTGGAATCAAGTAACTTTCTGAATATTGTATTTATATTGGTGCTGTTTGTCTCTGAGATGTTCCTGTGCTGTGGTATGGACCATGGCCAGTTATAACCATTTCTGCTTTACAGCATCTGGAATTTACACAAGTGTGGTCAGACAGAAAGCTCCATCTACTCACCCAGTGCCTCAGAAGCCACTATAAGCATGAACTGAGACCATTTGGTGTATTTTAAGGGGTTCTAAACTTAGCTCAGGTAATCTAAGCCCTGTGAAGATCGGGCCTCTGATGGGGTTGAAGACCAGATAGTTTAGCTTTACAATTAAGCTTAGTTGCTTAGGCATTAAGATGTTTTAGGTCTAGATAGATGTTTCAAGTTGATAATGATGAGATATGATAGATATTGATTTACATTCAGAATTTTAGACTCTCCAAGATGGGAAAGATGTTTTCTTCAAGGCTACCAAATACAAATAACCAAAAAATTATGAATGTAACCTACACACACACACACACACACACACACACACACACACACACACATATCCTGATTCTTTTGTGGTTATTCTTCCTGTAGGTAGTTTATTGCATATATGTGTAATAAAATAAATATATATGTAAAAAATATTTACTCAATTTTTTAAAAGATCTGGCCTGCACACCAAGCCTGTTTCTCTTTCACCACAGTTATCAATCTTAAGGATTATTAGTGGATAAAGGCATAGTCTATTTCTCTGGCCACAAATGGTGGAGATGATGAGATGTCTGTGTGTGAAGCTATTTGAATCTACAGTCAAAGGCTCATTCTCAAAGTATCCTGTCTCCAGCAAACAGAACTCCAAAAAGGCTATAGGTCAGCAATGTCTTCCTTTGACTTCCCTCCTATAGTGAGGCAGGTCACTCACTTAGATGTGTGAGGCACAGAGCACACATGCTCCCAAAGCATTCAGTGAGTGCCATGAATTTTGCATTCTGAATATTGCTGAAGATACACTATTGTAATATACACAACATTAAAATCAGGCCACCATGGATATTTTAGAAATTACTGAGTCATTTTACAGAAAAAAAAAATCTAAAAGATCAAAAGCTAAGTGGTCATTGGTATATTTGGTGTGGTTCTGGGTATAGAAATGGTGGAGTCTTAAAAGTATTCTCATAAGATTTTTATCTTTCAATCTGGGTGATTCCTGGGGAGAGAAAAAACAAACTTCTTCTTTTATCAAATTAATCAAAGAATACAGGTTTTTCTCAATTATTTTCTCCGATAAATGTCACAAATGACATTTATGCAGTCTGCAGAATGTATAATGCTCTTCCAAATAATCTCAAAATTTATTAACAATACATATTCATCAACTATATCACAAATGTTCAGCCAGAAATAATAAACTCAATTATTAATATAATATTATGGGTGAGGTTGATTTATTTTGGCTTGTAATTCAATCTGTATCTTAATTTTTGGTAATTCCCCCATTGCCTAACATATGCCAGTAGCTCAGAGTCCCTAAATGCCAAATCCCATAAGAGCAGTTGATTATTTAAGTACAATCCCTTTTCCTAACACAAAGGTTTGCTAACTTCCTAATCTCCTCTAAGTGCTGACATTCTAATATATATATATATACATATATATGTATATATATACATATATATATATATATAAATCCAAGAGTTATCTAGAATAATTTGGACTGTACAACTCTAAGCAGAAAAAATTTATAAGACATTGGCTAACATAGTCATTTTTAAAATATGTATTTATTTTATGTGTATGAGGGTTTATATATATATATATATATATATATATATATATATATATATATATATATATTAATCATGCAAATCCTAGGGACCTTAATTCTATGGAAATGTAATTACAATTGTGAGGCATTATGTTGATGCCTGAAACTGAACAAGGGACTTCTGTAAGAACAGCAAGTGCTCTGAATCACTGAGTCAGTTCACAGGACAATACAGTCTTGGTACAATGGTTTAGAAAACATGCTTCTCAATTATGATGAACAGTAATAATTTAGACCACTAATATTATCTCTCTCAGTGGAGAAAAAACATGGGCATTCTATTTAAGAAACTGGCATTTTCAAAACTTTTAGCTGAGTAAAAATAGAAAGAAAGAAAAGAAGGAAAGAAAGAAACATAAGCATAAATGCATGGCAATCTGATTACTTTTAAAAATGTATTTTAATATTTTTTTTTCACTTTACATCCTAATCATAGCACCCTCCCTCATCTCCTCCTGGTCCCACCCCACAAGCACTTCCCCTTATCCCTCTCTCCTTCTCCTTTGAAAAGGAAAGCCCCCTCCAACCCATCAGAGGACATCAAGTCATATCAGGACTGAGCTTACCTTTATCCACTGAGGTCAGGCAGTGCAGCCCAGGTACAGCACAGGGATCAAAAGCAGGCAACAGAGTCCATGTCAGAGACAGCACCTGCTCCACTTACTGAGGCACCCAAGTGGAAATCAAGCTGCTCCTCAGTTACATATGTGTAGGAGGCCTAGATCCAGCCTGTGCATGCTCTTTGGTTCGAGCTTCAGCCTCAGTAAGCCCCCACGGGCCTAGGTTGGTTGACTGTTGGCCTTGTAGAGTTCTTGTCTTCTCCAGGTTCTTCTATCCTTCCTCCACAACACCCGTCTACAGGACTCATTGATCTCTGCCTAATGTTGACTATGAGTCTCAGCATCTGTTTAATTTTGATGATGAGTTTGCAGCTGGAAAACAGAATCACCTAGAGAAAATAACTATTCAAATAAAAAAGTGCACATATGAGCACATTTATCATAGTATAGACCATAACGTTATCTATGTTATCAGGGAACTTCTCATTGCCTCCAAATCCTTCCACCTTCAGTAAAGGATGTGAATACTGTAAGAATTTTTATTAGCAGCCATCTTTCTGTCAGCAGGAAGAATGTTAGAGGAAAATTTGAGATAAAAACTTTTCTTTTGGTTTCTATGTGCTATGCTCTGGCCAGGCTATTTTACCAAACTAGGTGCAACATTCAGTGACCAACAGTTTTCCAAGCACATCGAAATGTAAAATTTCAATAATTCAGATATGGTAACAAGATACCACAATTTGGACGAATTTCATGGCAATATCTCTTTTACTGGAAGCTATAGCATAATATAATTTAAGCATGAGAGACGAGCTGAGGCCATTACATGAAAGGGGATCAGAAACATGACAATAATTCAAATGTCTTAGAAGTAGCTAACTGGTCATAGATTCTAGTTAGAAAAGATTTCAGGTGGCCCCACGCCATGGTTAATCTCTTTGGCAATTCGATGTGATTTACTATCTACTACACTGGAAACACATTTATGGGAATATCTGTGAAGGGTTTTCTGAGTTAAATGAAAGAGAAGGGAAGACCCATGCTAAACATCGTTGACAGAATTCCGTGGGCTCGGGACCCAACCCAGGCTGAATAGATCTTATCAAGTAAGTTGATTATGAGCATTCCTAATTCTCTGCTTTCTCATATGGATTCAGTGTGGCCAGCTGCTCCCTCTAGATTCTTTTGCCCATTGTGATAGACTACTACCTGCTACTCTGGGCTACGTTAACCTTTCATTTCTTAAGTTGTTCTTGTTGGGGCAGTCTATCACAATAACTGTGATAGTGACTAATAAACCCACACATACATTGCTTCATCAATATAGCAGACAAACCATAAGGTCTGGGAACTGAAAATTTGGCTTGAATAATCACAGCGGAAAATTGGGGAGTTGTTTGTCTTAAGTCAGTTTACAGACCTACATTAAAGTATTGATCTTTATCCAGATGTTTCTTTCAACGCCTATACACAACTATGATGCATAGTGGGTAAAAATCTTGTTTAAAATGGTAAAAGGATAAAACTAGTAAAAATGTAACTTTGTTGATAACTTTATCGAGTGCATACAATCTAGAATCTCCTGGGAAGAGACTGTTAATGAAAGATTGTCCACATCTAGTTGGCTTATAGGCATGTGGAGGATTATGTTAAGGTAGTTGATATTGGAAGAACCAACGCACTTTAATTGTAGAAGAGTGGAGGAATCAACAGATACACAGCAAGAAAGCAAGCAAGAACACAAGCATTCATGCATTCATTTCTCTCTGCTCTTGTCTATGGATATGATTCATCTGGCTATACCAAACCTCTTTCTCAGCTTCCTCTGAGTAGTGGACTTCAACCTGGAATTTCAATTTTCATTAAACCCTTTTCTGCTATAAATAGCTTTTTTTGCCCATGTATTTTGTTTAGCAGCATAAATAAACTAGGATGTTATTTGAAAAGGTAAAATAAGTACCCATTTTTCAGAGGTAATTCCATGGTGTATTCAAATGTGCTAACACTTGTAGATTTAAATATGTCTTTCTGCAAAGGAATTCTGATCCATGCAGGAGTTTCTCAGAATGAAAGCTTAAAAATATTTTCATTCCACTGAATATCCACCAATAGACATTGCATGAGAAACTTTAATAAACAACTAGACATGATGACTCACTCCTTCTGTAGATATTTATTCATTTTTTTTTACCCACAACCCCCACAGTCCTGTCTTAAATGCACCCATAAGTAATGAAACCAAACTTTAGAAGTGTCAGCCATACATTGAGTTCAAGATGATGTTCCCTTACCAACACTCACCTGTACCTTTGCATTACTAAGGGCTCATGCTGACTGCAGTAAAACTCGGGTCTTGCTGATCTACCATTACTTCAGAAGAGCTGGACAGTGTTCTGACTGGAGCTTGATGACATCAGAATAGTCTCCATGCTGAAATATGCACACATATTTGAAATTATCTACCAATACTGGAATGGCTCCCAATAGGAGAATTATCCCACTGAAAAATATACGTATTTCTTGCATTATAGAGTATACATTTCAAAGGTATTATATAGTCCCTCCACAGACAGAGTACACAAATTCAGGAGCCAGTGGATACTAGACATGAAGGAATTTCCATTCATTAATACAGTCTGAAGCCAGCCACCTCAAAGAATTGCTTATTTGGATTTCTTAGTTCCCTCAGGCAAACAGCTTTGGCTCTAGTATCAAAAATATCCAAAATCCAATCATGTCCTGTATTTTCATTCCTATTACTTTGACGCAGATGAAAGAAATATTGATTGGATCCTCTCATTAACTGATCTTACTGTACTTATTCTAGTCTCTCAACATGGCAGATCTTGGGCTTAGAAATCTCATGTCATGTCTCTGATCCGCTTAACACCTGCTTCCTCCCACTCCCCGTGATGAAAGCCTGCTGCCTTCGCCATGCTCAACAAGGCAATGCAAACACTGACAACCATTTATCTACAGGCTTCTGTCTGTACTAGTCACATTCTTTCTGTGATCTGGGTACACAAGCACCCCTGACTTTCTTGGGAAGAAAAGCCTGTTTCCATCTCAGAATATTTGTCTCTGCTTACTGTAGGGATTCTGCCACTGGAGCATACATACACACTCACACACAAACACACACACACACTCACACCCACTCCACTCACACACTCATGTAGGGACTTCTCCTTTGCCTCTGCTGCCTCAGTGGCCTTCTGCTATCCCCTGCCCCCCACCCCAGAACTGTGACAGACTATATTCCCCACGCTTCAGGGAGCCCTTTACGCCCCCCCCCCTTCCCCGCCCAGTCCTTAGGCCCAGAGTGCCTAACACTATCACCACTCTCAAGAGCTATGTAGCCCTTGAACATCCGGCAACTAAAATTGAAAGTGGAGAGATGACAGACCTCCTTCCTATCTCAGGGCAGTCAGCCCCTCCTTCCCACCATGGGGATGTGGAGACCAGAAGAAAAAAAATGGAGCTTCTCTTTGTCAGCACTTCAGTGGGAACTACCCATGGCGACTATTCCTGCCTCAGCTAACTGCTCAACGAAAACCAGACACCTTTCCTGCCTCAGAAAGCCTGCTGCTCGTGCCGCTGCCATGGGAGCTGTCTCCGATGACTACAACGTTTCCTGCTTCAGCCTACTGCCTTCACAATGGATTCTTTGTAAATTCTGGACACACTGTAAAATTTATTACCCCTCAAGGCTGAAAATTGGCTGGGCCTCTGCCTGATAAAGCTCCAGTATCCCAGCTGCGCCCCTCTCCACCCAGACCACTGTAACTACCATCTCTAACCCCTGATTAGGACTCATCTCAGATTATGCTGATATGAGACAAGAAGTCTGGACAGAAAAACACCAATCCCTGATGTCCCCCCAGTTCAGGCTTGAAATCCCACCTGTCCATACTCTGGAAATCCCTGCCCCTGGAAAGCTCTGCCCACTAAGAGAACCTATATAAAGGCTGTGTCTGCCCAGTTCTCTGCTGTCTCCTTCCCCAGAATAAAGGCAGCTAGTACTGCATTTGTCCCTCCTCTCCTGGATTCGTCCCTCCAATCAACCTCTTAGAAGAAATTTACTGCCTGCTGTGACTCTTTCATTGGAAGAAGGAGGAAGAAGAAGAGGGGAAGAAGGAGGAGGAAGAAGAGGAAGAAGAAGAAGAAGAGGAAGAAGAGGAAGAAGTGGAAGAGAAAGAGGAAAAAAAGGAGAAGAAGAAGAGGAAGAAGTGGAAGAGAAAGAGGAAGAAGAAGGAGAAGAAGAAGGAGAAGAAGAGGAAGAAGTGGAAGAGAAAAAGGAAGAAGAAGAAGAAGAAGAAGAAGAAGAAGAAGAAGAAGAAGAAGAAGAAGAAGAAGAAAAGGAAGAAGTGGAAGAGGAAGAGGAGGAAGACCAGGAGGACGAGGAGGAAGAAAAAAAATGATGGGAAAATGAGGCTCAGGCTCCAAGGCTCCTCAGTACCTAGGACCAAGCCTTCCTTCATCTCTGTTGAGGAAGCCTCCTTTCAGAGCTGTGAGGTTCCTGTGCTCCCACGCCTCAGGACACCCTTGTGACCCTGTCTCACCTCAGGGCTGGGATACCTTCCCAGCTCTCAAAGTTGTGGACACTCTTCTACCTGAGTACCAGAAGATAGGCCACACAACACATACAATGCAAGCAGCAACAATACTTATCCTCTGCCTAATTGGCTCTGTCCAGACAGCCACAGGATGGACTGCTTGTCATTTCATGCCCGTCATATATAAATGCTACATCATAAAAGGAGTCTCCATTGAGGTGTTGCTTGGATCAGATTTCCTTATTTTTTTTTCTTTTTTTTTTTTTATTAATTTATTCTTGTTACATCTCAATGTTTATCCCATCCCTTGTATCCTCCCATTCCTCCCCCCCCCCCATTTTCCCATTATTCCCCTCCCCTATGACTGTTCCCGAGGGGGATTACGTCCCCCTATATATTCTCATAGGGTATCAAGTCTCTTCTTGGCTACCTGCTGTCCTTCCTCTGAGTGCCACCAGGTCTCCCCCTCTAGGGGACATGGTCAAATGTGAGGCACCAGAGTACGTGAGAAAGTCATATCACACTCTCCACTCAACTGTGGAGAATATTCTGACCATTGGCTAGATCTGGGTAGGGGTTTAAAGTTTACCTCTTGTATTGTCCTTGGCTGGTGCCTTAGTTTAAGCGGGACCCCTGGGCCCAAATCTGCCTATCATAATGTTGTACTTGTAGGTTTCTAGGACCATCTGTATCCTTTTATTTTGCTATTCTCCCATGCGTCTCTCATTTAGAGTCCCAATAGGATGCCTTCCCCTCTGTCCCAGTTTCCTGGTAAGTGAAGGCTTTCGTGGGACATGCCCCTTGGGCTAGTATGCAGATATAAGTGAGTATATAACATTTGATTCTTTCTGCTTCTGGGTTAACTCACTCATTATGATCATTTCTAGCTCAATCCATTTATCCACAAATTTTGGGAATTCCTTGTTTTTAATAGCTGAGTAGTATTTCCTTATTGTAAATGTAACTTTTATTCACTGGATGTATCTGTCATCTTGGAGGTTTAATTCTGAATAAGCTCATCATTTTTAGCTCTTTCTGATCTCTAAATGGCTGGTTCAACTCAGCTGTTATGGCTTAAACTTCTCTCCAAGCTGACGGATTCTAATCTGGCTTGCTTCAGCTTTGGACAGAATTGTTCTGCTTGGCCTCAAAGAAATATAATTTTCCGGCTCGTTATCCTCTGATTTCAACTGCCTCTACTGAACCTCACAAACTCATGAATGAGCTCAACTCCACTGTATTGCACTCACTGCACTGACTCCCAAAACGTAACTGACTGGCTGACCTGACACTCTCTGTGCTCTCATAAATCACCTCTTTCCTGATTTGTTCTCATGAGAGTTGGCTGTATCCTGCTGTCAAATCTCTCTCTGATTCCTCACTTTTTCTCCCTCAATTAGATGCCATTGTTTGAGATTAAAGGTGTGTACTAAGGGCATCCCTGCCTTCCAGATGGATCACACATATCTAGAAAGTCTTTGAATGTGATCGGCGCATCCATGTTGCTGGATTAAAACTCCTCCACATCTTATGGACACATTTGTGGGGTATTGTCTTGATTGTTGATTGATGTAGGAAGACCTAGGTCGGTGTGGGTGGCACCAGTTTTTAGGCAAGTGTCCTGTGCTAAATATGCCCCCACCCACTAGGTCTTTCATTCTTTTCACATCTTTCCCAATATTCCCTGTTCCTTAGCAGAAGAAATGGTGTTAATATAGATGCCTCATTTAGGGCTGGGCACTTAGTCACTTACTCTCAGGAGTTTGATATGTTATATGTCTCTATGCTGGCTGCTGCCTGCCTCTGATTTTATAGAAAACAAAAATCCAGTTAAATCTTAGAACAATTCCCTTTACACTCTTACTTTTCTGCACCTCCAGGTTATGTTTGAATCTGCTCCAGCATTAAACATGCTTTAGCTGGAACATTTGTTTTTCAGCTGATGCAGACAGCCTGGCCTTCTTCCTCTGTACACAGGAAGTTCTTCTAACCGTGTAACACCAGTTTTCTTCTATTTATCTCATTCTTATTCCTTGGGTGAAGGTCACAGAAAACTGCATATCTGTAGCATATATTGCCATTATTTTTCACTGTTAATAGATATTAGAAGCCAAACGTAACTTGGAAAATATAAGTTAAGAAGCTAGCGTAGCCATTAATATTCACCCATCTAGAGGCCTTTGGCCTTAAGGATGAATGCTAATCAAGAGAAATGCGGAGCATCACCAAGAAAGGATGGCTCTAGAGACTGAAGACATTGAGACGACAGAGGGAAGAACTATTTCATGTCAGCAAGTCTTTCCTAAAAATCACAATTCAGTCACACAGCTGGCATTTTAATTTTCAGAAACGTGTTTTGAAAATACATTTTAACATGTAGGAATAGTAAAGCAGTTTGGTTTGATCCTGTTTAGGAAATAGTTTAAATTATTTTTACATCTAACTATGATTTCCTTCCATGTCACATATTTACACACAGGAGAGTCCTGTTCTTCCAGCAGTTCGGGTTCGAAGTTTCTATGTTCATTCTCTGGGTCTCACCTACAGTGACAGTCTCATTATCCTAACTGTGCCTCACACTCTAATACAGTGTTTTAGACATTCTGACCAGTTATTCACTCTGATATTCACCAATGTGATGACAATGATTACCTCCCAAGGACTTCGTAATAGCAAAATCTTCTTGCTCCTACCTATACACAGCACGCTGGGATTGCATCACTAAGAACTTCCTGTTCGTCTTCTCAAAACATCATTGTTGTGTCAGTTGTGTGCTAAAGTAGGGTCTCAACTTTTAGTCCAGCACATTGTCACACAGAGCGTGTACTTCCTCTTTACATACCGTCATAAACACTTTTCAAATACTATCTCTTACTATAAAATAAACTCTCATCATAGAATCTGGAAGTCTCATGCCTGCAGTCCTGGAACTTGTGAGGCTAAGAAAAAATTGTAATGTAATTGAGATCAGAGTTTGATTGGCAATGTGAATTTTTGACCTACAGATCTCTACCTAAACCATTTTTGTGCAAATAGTCAATATGTTTCAAGTACATATTATATATTTAAATACAATAATGTTATTATTATTGGCATTTTGGAAAACTATATTTAAAAAAGAATAGGAAGTAGAGTTATCATAAGCCTCCATGGCTAGGATTCCCTTACCTTATTGATTCAACTAACTAGATGTATAGAGGTCTAAATGTTAGAAATAATTGTTTTCTAGTACAGTGATGAAGAAATCCACATGTATCTCTATATAGCCAAAAATTCCCAGGTTTTGTTTCCAAAGATCTGTAGTCTTGTTATATAGATGGATGGTCCTCTGCTCTGTGTCTGGGACTTCTAAGAGTAAAGCCCTAGGGAGGGAATTGCTCTCAAGAGTAGGGTTCACTTAAGCATCTTTCTATTATTCTTAATGCCTACCTCTTACAGATTGTCATTGAGAAATTTAACAAATTTAACAGCCAGAAAAACGCTACATTTGCAGAGAGACAAATCAATTATTCATGATTTCCAAATATGTCTGCATTTCTTCATACTAATTTAGGCAACAATGAAAGAATAGGGCAAGAATTAAAAAAAAAAAAGTAGCCTACCATCCTAAAAGAAAAGCCTCAAATTTTCCCATTGCTCCTGATACATGGCAACATCAGCTTGTTGCCAGGGAGAGAATCTTTTTCGGTACCTGGACTCACTATGTTCTTCTTAAATAAAGGAAAACCACTGCCATGATTTGCTCTAACAAAAATCTTAGCAGTAAAGAACATGGGAATTTCTTTCTTCTTTCCTTCCTTCCTTCCTTCCTTCCTTTATTTCCTTTATTTCTTTTTCTTTTCAAGACAGGGTTTCTCTGTGTAGCCCTGGAACTCACTCTGTAGACCAAACTGGCCTGCAACTAAGAGAGCTGCCTACCTCTGCCTCCCGGATGCTGGTATTAAATGACTACACCAGCACTGTCCAGGTGCTTGAGTCTCCTTAGCTAAAGGTCCAGTTACTAAAAGTAAGATCTTTGCCAAAAGGAGACTCACAGACTTAAGAATTATCCTTGTGCTGTATGTTGACACATATCTCACCTTTTCCACAAAATCTAGACTCACGATTAACATACAGACATGTTTCCGGCAAATGACTGTATTTTCTGAATTTATTTCTATTATTCTCTTCAAATGGACTCAGACAACTCACATCCTCCAATGAAATGTGATAAAACATAATGTATCTCAGCAGATACTCACATTTATCTTCTTCCATTCACATGTTACGTGTTCATTGTCAGAAGTGTACTTCATGTGTGGTTTTTTTTTTTTTCTCATTAAAATTCACATTTTGTTTTTTAAAGACAAGGTCTCTCATTGGCCTGGAAATAGCAGTCTAGGCTTGGCGTGGCTGGCCAGTGGACCTGAAGGATGAATCCAAACCCACCTCCATTAGAGGTGGGAAACTGTTTTAGTTTTCTTTTGATTACTGTGAAAACACAGGCCACGAGCCACTTGTGGAGGAAAGAACTTATTTAAATTTACAGACTATAATCCAACACTGAAAAAAAAAAAAAAGACACAAAACAAAACAGGAAAGAAATTCAAGATAAGAGCTTGAAATAGAAGCCAACTGTGGAACACTACTTACAAGCTAGCCACCTGGTTCTTTTTCAGCCACTAGTTCTAGTTTATACAGCCTAGACCAACCTGCCTAGGGATGGCACCTCTCACAGTGGTTGTGGGATGGATGCTTCTATAACAAATAATAGTCAACAGTATGGCTCACACATATGCCCACAGGCCAATATAATGAAGACAATTCCTCAGTTGTGTTCCCCTCTGAGTTTGTGACAAGTAGCTAAGGAAAACTAACCACCAAATATTACAAGTATATTTTTATTCTGAGCCAGCTGATTTAAACGTGGTCTTTCTGTGTGTGCAGCAAGTACTCCTCCAATGGACTCAACTCCTCAGCCCTTAATTCATTTTAACCAAATAATTATATGTCACTGACAAGAAAATTTGTATGTATTTGTTGTATACTGTCGGGTCCCAGCCCACAGGAAAAATCGAATCAGGGTTCACCTGAAAGAGGGAGTGGGGATTGAAAGTAGGATACAGAGAGGCGAGAAATAACGAATCAAGTCAGGACATTTCTGATCAAGATTCACTTTATTACCGACTAGCAGGAACATATATAGAGCAAGGTCAATAGGATCTATTCTTATCTCACTCACCCTAGCCCCTAGGCAAGAATGCAATAGCCTAAATCGCTCCCTGGAGAACTTCCTAGTTCTCTGAGTAGTTCCCTGTAAGAACTTCCTAGATCCTCTGGGTGGTTCCAAGTTGAGACTTCTCTACTTCTTTCAAAGGTAAATAGTCCAAGGATAGCCTAGAACACAAGACCTCGTGGTGAGGTAAAGGTCAGCAACTCGAAGGTCACAGCATACAGCCTAAGCACAGGATTTCTGACATGGCAGAATTTGGCACAGGTCCCCACAGTATACATGCCAGGAAACATGTTTACATAATAAAAACAATTACTAAATCTAATTAAAATATGTGTAACCTCACAGACCTAGTGATTATAATGGTAATACAAGAATCCAGTATTTACAATATATCTCATCAACTTATCCCTCCTGTCTAGCTGAAATGACATGTCATTTGATGAACATTTTTTATCACTTTCTCCTTACCCAGTCTGATAGACACAACAGTTCTACCCATTGTGTCTGTGAATTCTCTCTCCTACCTCTACCTCTTCCTGTCCTTCCCCCTCCCCCTTCCCTTCTCTCCCTCCCTCTCCCTTTTCTCTTCCCTCTTCTGTCTCTCTCTTTTACACTGCATGTATCTTGTTTTTATGTTTAACATTTCCTTTAGCGCCAGGTGTGATAGTGCATGCCTTTGATCTCAGTACTCAGGAGGTAGAGGCAGGCAGATCTCTGTGAGTTCAAGGCCAGCCTGGTCTACAAAGAGAGTCCAGGAGAGCCAAGAGTACATAGAGAAACCCTGTCATGAAAAACTAAAGCAAACAAAACCCCATTTCATTTAGCATACCGTTTTCCTAAGTTGTCACATGTAAAAAAACAAAACAAAACAAAACAAAAAACCCACTTTCATTTTAAGACCCAATAAAATTTCACACTTTCTACTTTACTCATTTAATCATAGACACTTAAGAAGAACCATATATTGTTAGTATTAATAGTGTTACAACAGATATGAAAGTATGATATCTGTTTGGGATACTGATTTCATTTCTTGTGAATACATATTCAGTCACAGTAATGCTGGTGCCATTTTAGTTAGATTTTCAATTTCAGTAGGAGTTAACCATATTATTTCCTATAAATATCAAGAATTCCATTTTCTTTGCATTTTCTTCAACACTCACCTTTTTGTTGATAATAGTCATACAACAGACATGAGATAATACTTCACTGGTGTTTCAACTTGCATTTTACTAATTTAGAGTTATGTATTTTTCCTGTATATAATAGTCATTTTGGGTCACATTCTGAAAATAACTTATCAAAGCATATGACCAATTCAGATCAGACAGACTGCTTTAGTCCTCTCCTGTACCTGAGATTCCAAACTGACATTCACAAATCAAGCACCTTATCACTGAGCCATCTCTTCCATCCACCTTGTCCTTTTTGGGAGTGTGCATAGTGACAACCAAAATCCATTTTCTGTTCCGTAAAATTACCAGGAAAAGATATGAGTTCCATCTCATCCTTACTCATCCGTCTAATATGAACATAATGGTAAGCATGTATCCCATGTCATCTATGAAGATAATGGTAAGCTAGGCATGTATCCTATATCTGCTGTGAAGATATTGTTAAGCTAAGCATGTAGCCTGAGTCTACTGTGAAGATAATGTTAAGTATATACCCTATGTCTTAATATTTCTGGTGCCTTTTCTTAAAGTAGACAGTAGCATAGCTAAACTAACTTCTGGCAGCAAGACCACCAAGATTCTTTGAAAGTAACCCTTTGCCACCCTTTTTCATTTTTATGCATGGTAGACAGGGGCCCGGTGCTTGCTTTGGTCTCATTCTGCTGGCTTGGATCTCTGTGACCACAGTTGGTGTTTATAACTGCTTATGCCTGCATTTAGGGTGTCCCAGCCTCTGTGATTTTCTCCATAGCACCTATCTGATTTATTTTTTGCCTGAATGGTTTTTGAAAAAAATCAGGAGATTCTTGAGCTTGGTTTTCCTCATCCGTAAAATGAGAGTTATAATAAAGCATGTTTAACATTTCCATTATCAGTCATGTAAGATGATTCTTGGCAAAATACTAAACAAATGTTAGTTATTATCAGCATGTTAGACTATCACAGCACATCCTGCTTTAGCTACCGTATGCAATCGTTGAACTATTGTCAGTAAACTACCTACAGCAATTCAATACTGCTCCTGAGATTCACCTGAATAGTTTTCAAATTACAAAACACACTGAATTTTCAAAGGGGAGGAAACTATAATACCAAATCACACACAGACCCACTGAAGTTTAGACACAAATGTACATTAAAGGAAAATAAATTACCTTAATACTATACCTCTTGTCTGTACTTTCCATGCCTTCATTTCTAGAGTATAATTATGGCAAATTATCAAAGTATCTATCCAAAGGACAAAGTGTCATGGCTTTTTTAAAACTACTCTTGAATCTAAGCATATATATATATATATATATATATATATATATATATATATATATATAATCTAGTAACTGTATATGTGTATGTGTGTGTGTGCCTTTGTGAGTGTGTGTCTGTTGAGGGAGTGGTGTCTCATGGTACTGGAACCACGAGCACAAATCAGGACCTGTGAGAGAACAGCAGAGAGACATGGCTGAAAGCAGAGACGAGAAGAAAATCATCTGCTTTGTATTCCCCATTGCTCTTCCACAGCCCTATCCTTGTTTGGGTCCCATATGCCCAGCCATAGTAAATGCCAGCGACAATGGAGCACGACACCTAATCCAGGTTATTTTATGGAGAAAAATGAGGTAAGATTTAGAGGGAAAGAGCTACTTAGGAACAGCTAAGCCTCCTGTCTTTCCATATTTTCTTTCCTGGAGCATGGGTGAGGGCTTTCCTCTTGGCTTGGATTGAAGTGGAGACAGATCAGAATATTCTGGCTGTATCAATCTGTACTTGAAGTCAGGTGTGAGGTCTCAGAGCAAGGCTGTATCCACCATGATAGAGGGTTAAAATAACTATGTCCTTTGGCAACCTACAGAAGACAATTGGGTTCAAGATACATCAAAAAAAAAAAAAGACACCAAAGAAAATAGGTTGCCTTCCTCTTGCTTCTTTATGAAACTTTTATTCCTTTTGCATAGATCATTACAACCCGTGTTCATTTGTCTCTGTAGCTTTGCAATCTGTTTTTACCCTTTATGTCTTTGAAGGCTTCCTTCAACATTCCTTGAAGGTGAATGCCAATTTGTTTCCATGCCCAAGGGAAATGAGATGTGGAAACAGAGCTATTAAAATATTAAAACACCATTATTATGTACCTACCCGAGTGATGAAACAATTGAGAAGTAAGGTTAAAATCAGTTGGGTACTTTTTAAAAAAGAAATTAAAATGCCCAACCTTGAAAGTTTTGACCATGCTTTTCAGGGGTTATGCACACAGTTTTTTTAAAAAAATGTATTCATTTTGTAAACACTTTTTCTTAATTAATTTGGTCAATAATTACAATCTAGACTTTGCAGTAATTCCAAAACCTAATTGGTTTTATTCTACATTACTCTATTTTTTGTTGTTGTTTTGTTTTGTTTTTCAAGTCAGAGGCAAAAACAGACTTCATTTATTGCTGAAATAGGGCATGACTTTATACCCCTTCTTAGTGTCCCATTGGATCCCAAAATGTGAGCTGCTGCTGTGGCTCCTCTTCCTTGGTTCCCATCATGATGCTACCAGACTCTAGGCACTCAGTGTCTTGGCATGCCTGGGCATGTCCAGGTAGGTCTGGGGCTGACTCTACATGAAATCTCCCTTCTGTGCATGCATGTTGTCCGGTGAGTCTTGTTCCTGCTCAAAGCAAGTTTACATTACTCTAATCAGAGAGGAAACACCAGCTAGAGAAAGCATTATTCCAGAAAGAAATAGAAGCAATGACATTTGCTCCATAAGATTTAATCTTTTAGGAAAAAAAACTATGCATATTCTGTTATTCAAAGAGCACCTTCTTTTGTTTTACTAAAAATGGCCATAATTCACCTTTTGAGTCTCTACAGGAAAAAAAAAATTGAATACCTAGTTAAGAAGGGTGAAGAGGTCTCAGCTGGAGCCACCCCATAGCCTCCCAGGGGTCTACCCTGTTGCAGGTCTCCACTCATAGAGATCTCCACTCATCGCTCTCTAGCCCTACTGCCTTCCATGCCCACTTTCCAGGACCTGGTCCCCACCCTCATTCCCCTTCTCCAGTCTCTCCCACCAAGTGCTCTCTCCTCTTCTTAGTGGGATTCAAGCTTCCTCCCTTGGGGCATCCGTTTTACTTAACTTCTTTGAGTCTGTGGACTGTGTTATGGTTAGCATTTACTCTGAGTCTCATAACTACTCATAAGTTAGTACATACCATGAACGTCTTTCTGGGTCTGGTTTACCTCACTTAGGATGGTCTTTTCTAGTTCCATCCATTTGCCTGCAAATTTTCTGATTTCCTTATTTTTAATAGCCGAGTAGAATTCCTTTGTGTAAATATACCACATTTTCTTTGTGTGTTCTTAAGTTGAGGGACATCTAGGTTGTTTCCAGTCTATGGCTATTATGAGTAAAGCTGCTATGAACATAACCAGGCAGACTTTTAAATGGATGGGGCATTATACCAATCTACCAAAAATTTTTTGACCCAGTATTTACCCTGCCTACAAGATGGGCAAGGATATGATATAGCAAAGTTTGTGGAAATGGCCAACCAAAGACCAACCCAACTTGAGACACACCCCGTGGGAGAGTGCCATCCCTGCCACTTTTAATGATACTTTGCTATGCTTACAGACATGAGCCATGCTAATTGTCCTCTGAGATGCTCCACCCAGCAGGAGATCTAAACAGATGCTAGACCCACAGCCAAAAATAGATCTGGGAATCTTGTTGGATAGTAAGGGGAAGGATAGTGGAACCCGAAGGGACAAGAACTCCACAAAAAGGCCAACAGAGACAACTAACCTAGGCCCACGGAGGCTCACAGAGTCTGAACCATCAACCTGAGTGCATGGATGGACTAGATCTAAGCCCCTACATTTACAGAGCTGATGGAAAGCCTGGTCTTAATGTGGGTCTCTTAGCTACCAGAGCAGGGGCTGTCACTGACATGGATGCGGTTGCCTGCTGTTGGATTTCTTTCCCCCAGTTGGGAAGCCTTGCCTGGTCTCAGTGGAAGAGGATGCACTTAGTGCTGATGCCCATGAAGGTTGGATGGCATGGGCTGGGGATGGTCTCCCTTGTCAGTGAAGGAGAGGGGAATGAGGGAAGAAGGTAGGATGGTAGGACTGTGAGAGGAGAGGCGGGCATGTAAAATGAAAAAATCAATTAATAAGGAGAGAAAAAGAAGAGTAGAGGTACTGGAGAGATGCCTCAGTGGTTAATAGCACTGGCTGTTCTTTCAGAAGATTTAGCACCCACATAGCGGCTTAAACTTGTCCGTAGGTTCAGTTTCAAGAAATACAACTCCCTCTTCTGCCTTTTACAGGCACTGCAGTCATGTGCTTCAAAGACACATGCAAAATACCCATACACATAAAGTAAAATAAAAAAAGAAGAGATGTTTAATTCCCTACAACAAACCTTTATATTTAGTAAATCAAGAATTCTGAAATGACCATGCTGTCCGGAAAGGTCTTAAGTCACCAAGATAATGTACATCAAAAAAGTACAATGATCTCCAGCCTCATCATTATCAATTTTTCATCATGGCTGAAGTGGCACATGTGACATTCGCAGTGAGAAATATCCTTCCCAGTGTGTGTATAAAACCAGGAGGCTGCACAGGTAGGCCTGTACCATGTAGGGTCTCAATGTCTGTTACCTCAGATTCTATGCAGACATCATAATATCCTGTGTGAGAAGAGTAAGACATAAAGTGTGCAGGAGATGAGTAGGATGCAACTGGGAGATAAATGCTCTTGAATGGGGCTGAGGAGACCTGAGGTATTTGTTTTCACTGTGCAAAGGTAGGACAGAAAGACACTATCCATGAGGTACAATGTTCGGACATCACCCCAAGCTAACCTTCGAATGTTGACACAGTAATTTTTTCACAGCTGTAGAAATTATGGTATTTTATGGCATCTTTAGTGAATAAGGTGCATGATTAAAGAACATAGTTGTCCAAGAGAAATGGGGAAGTGGACTCAAAAGTAGTAACTGTATTTCACACCTCAATGTTTCTCTCTCCTCAGTTCTTACAGACATTTCTGCTGTAGTGCATAAAACAACCCACACTCACCTGATTAAATTATTACCAATGCACATTTCCAAATCTAAAATTAATGACTAACAAAGAAACAGATTTAAATTTCATAGTCTAGCAGGCTCCAGGGAACTTTACAGAGCACCCCAAGAGCTGCAGTGAGATGAGAGATAAAGTAAAAAATAAAACATACTAAAGGAGACAGTGGGGAAAGATGGGAAGGGCTTAGTCTACTAGAGCACGCTCAGCAAAGCATCATCTTATAGAAACTGGGAGAGGCAAGTACTGTGTAAACCATCCACAGAATGTCACCTTGGGCCCTTCCAAGATACCACATATCCTTCCTCAAATAAATTATCATCTTTCCTATAACTAGCCATGTGTCACTGTAAAATTCATTGAGTCAAGGCAAAGGATGGAAACTCCCAGGCCTGCCCTCCAGGTTCAACCTCTCCTCCTCACCTGCACCACATTTCTGTGCTATGTAGTAACACATCCCTTAAGCAGGCTAAGACATTTGCCTTCACTCAGACATAATGCCTTTCAAGTGACTTTGGTTGTTTGTTTAACAATGTATTTGATAATTTTAGGATGCTTCTTTATGGAAAGTTGTCAAATCGCAACATGTTATAAAATGTTTTTAGAATCCACTTGTCCATAGGAGCCACTCTTAGCATTAAATAAGGCTCGGTGGCTAAGAGCACTTGCTGCTCTTGTAGTGGATCCCAGTTCAGTCCTCAGGACCCACCTGGTAATTTATAGAAGTATATAAGTCCAGTTCAAGGGGATATGGAATTCCAATACCTGCGTTTGGCTTCCACATGCACTATATATGCACATGGTACGCCTGTACATGCACTCATGTAAAATAGATATTTTTAAAATATATGATCGATTTTACAGTTATATATACACATAGATACTCACATACTAGCTAACCTAGAACTTGGCATCTTACGCCATCATAAAATACGGTACTCTTATGGGTTTTTTTTTTTTTTTTTCAGGCAGAATATTTATATTAGCTGCACTTGGCCTTGAGCTCCTGATGCCCCTGCCTTTAAAATTCCAAGTGCTGGAATTGCAGGTGTGTGCCACAACAGCTGGCAAAGGGGGTGGATGTGCTTTGCTTCTGCGTAACCTTGTCAGTGTTTCCTCGCAATGTGAACTCTTTCTTGAAAACAGTATTGGCAGCTTCAGTTAAATGCATCATCATGTCGATTCACCACTCTCCATTTGGCTGGTGCCACAGTACTGTGCCTGGCCGTTTCTTCCTGAGGTCGTGTATCTCTACTCTGTAATTTTGATTCGCAAGGACCTTTCTCTAATGTGTAATTTTCTCTCTAATTAGGATGAGTTGTTTTCCAATTTTACATTTACAAAGGGAACAGAGTAGTCTGACTCCAGGCCAAGATCCAATATGTGCTTCTAGACCTGATCATAGCAATAATATGTCTTTGTCTGGCAGACCTCCCTTCCCCACTCCAAGCTTAGTGCCCAGTCTAGGGCCTAGATTCTAGGCAGTTGTATATTCTGGAGAGAGCTGCAACCAAGGATTAGATCTCTCATTATCTGCATTGTCCATAGACTAAGCTGTATTCTTAGCCTAGGCATACCCTTCTATACCTCCTTATCATGGGCCTTGATTTCTGCCCCTCTAACTGAGTGAGTACTTTTTCATTTTGTCCCTTTCCTAGTCCAGCTCTCCACCTCAGCATCTTGGGCTTGTAAAAAGAAAAAGACCTTTTATTTAGTTCTCCTGGGTAATTAAAACAATGACCACTTAAAAAAAGTCAAGTCTATGTCCATTGAAATGATAACTATAAAATGTCTGTCAGAAGGCATAAAATTGTTTACCTTTACAACTGACAAATTCTATACTTCTCATTATTTTTAAAGACTACGTGCAAACAGATACTGAAGATGAACATACACCTGCTGGATCCATAGCTCAGGAAAGCCACAGCCTTCTTGATGTTTTCTCAGAAATATATGACTTTGCCCATGGGAGGACAAGATTTCCAGGGGAAGCACAAGTAAATTCTGGCTTTGTTCTTTTCATTTTGTTCCCTCAAGCCTTGATGGGAATGCTTGCCATGGGAACTTCACTCTCACAGGAAATAAAGCATGTTTAATTCCCCTCAAGGTAAACTGGAAAGCCTGATCTGATTGAAAGAGGCATGCAGTGAGATGTCAGAAACATAGCTGCCTCCTGGCCTAATGCTTTGTTATGGTCAGTTCTTTAACTGCTGGGAAAGAAAATGCCAATAAGAAGGTGTATGGTCAGAATATTCTCCACAGTTGAGTGGAGAGTGTGATATGACTTTCTCACGTACTCTGGTGCCTCACATTTGACCATGTCCCCTGGAGGGGGAGACCTGGTGGCACTCAGAGGAAGGACAGCTGGTAGCCAAGAAGAGACTTGATACCCTATGAGAATATACAGGGGGAGGTAATCCCCCTCAGGAACAGTCATAGGGGAGGGGAATAACGGGAAAATGGGGGGGGGGGGAGGAATGGGAGGATACAAGGGATGGGATAAACATTGAGATGTAACAAGAATAAATTAATAAAAAAAAAAAAAAAAAAAAAAAAAAAAGAAGGTGTACTTCATGAAGCAAGGAAAAGTGTATAAATGTGTGTGTGTGTGTGTGTGTGTGTGTGTGTGTGTGTGTGTGTGTGGTGTTTTCCCACTCCGTGAAGAATATACTCATGACCAAGACAAAGAGGCTGATGAAATAGCTCACTCAGTAGTATACTTGCCTTATGCACACTTGAAATCCCAGGACAAAGGAGGAAGAGACAGTCAGATCCCTGGAGCTCTGGAGCTCTATAGCCTGGTAGTCTGGGTAGTTGTTGAGTTCCAGGTCAATTAGAAACCTCTCTCTCTCAAAAAAAAAAAAAAAAGGTAGAGAGAACCTAAAAAATAACATCTAAGGTTGTCCTCCATATATACATGCACACACACACACACACACACACACACACACACTGCCCCAGTGTACATGCATACAGGGACACACACAAAAGCCAAAGAGAAAAAAAATCAAGGGGCTGGAGAGATGGCTCAGAAGTTAAGAGCACTGACTGCTCTTCCAAAGGTCATGAGTTCGATTCCCAGCAACCACATGGTGGCTCATAACCATCTATAACGATATCTGGTGCTCTCTTCTGATGTGCAGGCAGAATGCTGTATACATAATAAATAAATAAATCTTTAAAAAAAATTTAAAAATCAGGGCATGTACTTTGAAAGATAATGAAATTAATAGAAATGAGGTGCATTAGTTATGAGCAGGCTTGTTTACTCCTTCTCTGTGCTAACAAATGCTCTTCTGTGCACTGCATCTTTATGCCTGTTCTTCCATTTTGGAGATTTATATTTGATGAAGTCTCAGAAAAAATGACACGGAAAATGATTTTTATAACCATTGCTGAAGAGAAATCACTAGAGCTACATAAATTAGTGCCTTTCTCGGTACTTCATTAATTAATTAAGTGTGTTTCTTTGTGCTTGTCAAGGATGGGTAGAGCATGCCATATTTAAGCATGAGTTAGACATTTCAGGTTCTTGCTGGACTGGTTAATTGGTTCATTTTTCATTTAAGCATTGAGAGCAGGGTTAGCTGTATACGTAGCTAGTTCTAGGGCTCACCTGTCAATAGGAGAAAGGGGGAAAAGGAATGAATCTCTTCGAGCAACCTGAAAGCTGGGCCAGTGACAGCAAGACAGACATCTGAGAAAATAATAAAACCTTTGAATAATAACACTCACTCTGTGTTAAGGTAATAATAATAAAAATAATGATAATATAATAGTAATAATAATAATGCACATTTCTTTTATTTCTGTGTGTGTGTGTGTGTATGTGTGTATGTGCATATGTGCATGCTTTTAAATTATGCTAAACATTAAGCTGGAGTGAGGTCAGTGGTTAAATCACTTGCTGCTCTTCCAGAGAACCTGAGCTTGGCCGCAGCACTTGTAACTCCACATCTCAAAGATCCAACATCCTCATCTGTACACACCAGTACACACAGAAAACATGTACAGATATAAACACACACACACATATATACATATATATATATGCTAAATTTTAAAATAAATGATTATAGTTTATTCAAGCCAGCGAAATACATCATGGCATATATTTCATTATTTTAACATTGGTAGATTAGTTTCTTCTAGACAAACAGAAAACTCATTATTTTTTTGTAGAAAAAAAACCCAGATTTTCAAAATAAACCCAAGTAACTCAATCAGAATTTTAAATATATACTTCATAAATGTTTTGTTGGAAATATATATTTAGCCATAAATTATTTTTATAATATATGTGATTTTTTTTTTAGCTCCATAAATGGACAATAAATGTTCAGTCCAACATACAATGTAATATGGTAGTGACACTGTGACTGAATTTCAGGATAGGGCATTCATAGGATCAGAAGCAGAAATACACATCTCCAAAAATGCTGAGGGCTTTTGGTAGGATGGCCATTTTGACCATGTCCCCTGGAGGGGGAGACCTGGTGGCACTCAGAGGAAGGACAGCAAGTAGCCAAGAAGAGACTTGATACCCTATGAGAATATATAGGGGAACATAATCCCCCTCAGGAACAGTCATAGGGGAGGGGAATAATGGGAAAATGGGGGAGGGGGGAGGAATGGGAGGATACAAGGGATGGGATAAACATTGAGATGTAACAAGAATAAATTAATAAAAAAAAAATAAAAATAAAGACAATAAACCTAAAAAAAAAAATGCTGAGGGCATCAGAAGTGGTGAAACATCTCAAGAACAGTAGCACAGTAGCTAAGGAAATGTGTAAGAGTTACACAGTTTATTACACTCCCTTTTTTTGTTTTGTTTTGTTCTTTGTTTTTTGAGACCAGGTTTTTTGAGACCCGATTTCTCTGTATAGCCTTGGCTGTCTTGGACTCACTTTGTAGACCAGGCTGGTCTCGAACTTAGAGATCCACCTGCCTCTGCCTCCCGAGTGCTGAGATTAAAGGTGTGCACCACTACCTCCAGTCCTGGTTTATTACACTCTTTAACAGGTGAAGCATATAACAATTGTGCTGGCAATGTTTATGTCAACTTGACACAAGATAGGGTCATCTGAGGGGAAGGAGCCCCAATTGAGAAAATTCATCCATACGATCAGGCTGTAAGGCAAGTACATAGGGGATTTTCTTAATTAGTGATTGATGTGTGAGGGCCTAGACCAATGTGGGTTGGGCCAGCCCAGGGCAGGTGGTCATGGTGCCATAAAAAGGTAGACTAAGCAAACAATGAGAAGCAACCCTCAAGGGCCTCTGAATCAGCTCCTACCTCCAGGTTCTTGACCTGCTTGACTTCCTGTCCTGAATTTCTTCAATGATGACTATTAATGTGGGAGCATTACATAAATGAATTTTTTCCTACCCATCTTGTTTTGAGTAATGGTGATTTACTACAGAAATATTAACAATTATCATTGCAACTTAGTTAGTTTGTTATTGGTACCCAGTGAAGGTGATTAATGCAAGAAGAATGAGCAATGGCATTTTTTTTTTTCATTTTAACTTACTTTTAAGTGAAATAGAATTCTATCACTCACTCCCAACCTTCCTTTTCTACCTCCAACACTTCCCATGCCATTCACTCTCAAGTTCATAGCCTCTTTTATTTGAGGATTTAAAAATATATATATACATATATGTACATATATAAATACAAGTTGAGGAGTCCATTTTTATTTTCTGTGTATATGTGTGCATATTTATATATGTGTATAGAATTTCAGGGCTGGCCACTATATTTGATAACTACTAATGGGCCACCTTCCAAAGAGTTATTTCTTTTTCTCTCAGCAGTCATTAGATGTTTTAATTTCTACTGTGAGGTGAAAACTGAGAACATCTTCAAACGTGTATGCAAATGAGAATTCTCTAAATGTGAATTTACTTTCTATTTTGCCTTTCCTAGCTTAATACATTATTATGTATAAATTTTTAAAATTCTTACATGGCCATAAATTATTTTGAAACTTCCTATTCAGATTTTAAACTTTTTTTTATAACTCTTGTAATTAAAATTCTGACTGCTAACACTCATTTGATTTGTGTGAGTCTTGCAAAGATCAACACCATAATACTTGTTAAAATCATAATCATTAAGAGTCTGTGTGCTCCAATGAGTTAAAAGCAGTAAAAATATATTGCTATTTCTTTTTATTATCAATGTTGCTAAAATTGCAATTGAAAGGCACAATAATTATTGAAAGAGGTGCCACTTCTGTGTAGATGAAATTTTTCTTCCAAAAGCATTGCTCTGAGATAAAATTATTCTAAACTATGCAAAAATATGTCACCTAGAATCTTCCATATTTCATTCTTTTTATTACTTTTATTCATTTCTAAAATGAAGATCAGCCTGTGTTTTATTTTTATGATGCTTTAGCTTATCAAGCATCAAATAAATTCCAAATGTTTACTAATAATATTAATATAGACCTTTCACAGATGGGGACAATTTAGATTGTATATTCCAGGAAAGCCATCCGTCACTTTTATACTACAGAAAAATAATCTTCCTGGTATCTTGGCTGCAAGTGAATTTGCTTTTAAATCATTTCCATTTACTTTTTTTCTCTCCTCCCTTTGGAATGCATTTTATATCAACAACAAATAAATAGTAATGATTTGTACTATTGCTGTGCATGCAAATATTATTTGTGACACAGGGAAGAAAGGAATCTAATGATTCGTCAGGAATATCCAGAGATACCAGTGCTCTCTATGGTCTTTCTAATCCATAGTATCAACACACAAAGAAATCACCAGAAGAACAAAGGTTAGCTCAAAGGTAAGAAGAGTAATTTGAGGTACAATGTGCAAAACGCTTTGTACTCTGGGTCCGAAAGAAAAGAGACAAAGTATTTATTGAGCATTTATTGTGTGATAAATGTACTCAGACAGATTGATCTTAGGAAGCGCATGATGAAGGAACAAAGGCTGCAGAAAGAGGTGTCATTCAATGAAAACGCCAAGTCCAGATAATGTGGTAAGTATCATTCCAGAACCTGTCGTAAGTAGAAAATTGAAAGTCAGAGCGTTGAAAGGGAAGAAAGAGAAAAATACAGACATGCCAATTTTCTGCTCTTTTGTGGTAAGAAGCCCACATGGGAATAACCGAGGATGTTGAGATTAGTGGGAAATATCTGAAACTTTGGCATAATGTCAAGACCATGTGACTCAAGTATTTGTAGCATCCCGGGATCCCTCATTTCAAAGCAATTTTCAAGTAAATATTCTACCCAGAAAACTGCCACTCTGAAGTTCAGTGATATGTCTGTGCTTAACATCAGGTTCACGTTTCTCTAACAAATTCATGTAAACATTAATAGATTTAACTAAAATATCAGAAAACGATAAAATAGTTTTGCCTATCTACTCATCTGCCTATTAATATTACCCTTGTATTGGTCCAGTGAAAAAAATATTAGACTATTATTAAATAGATATTAATAAATTATAGCTGTGGTTTGTGCTTCTCATGCAGTTTTATCAGCGTAGGGTGTGTATAAGTGTATGGATGCTTCTGGATATACAGCTGCAAGTGTGGGGTATGCAACAAGCACTTGAAGGCCTGATGCAACCACTCTTTAAATTTTCGGAGACATGAAACTTGGAATGTAGGCATGGCTGGCTGACTGGCCAGAGAACCTCAGGGACTCTCTGCCTCTGCCTCTGCCTCTGCCTCTGCCTCCATAGTCCTGGATTAGGAGTGTGAGATTCACTGATATTGTGCTTCTTTTGCTTGGGTTATGAGGATCAAACTCAGATCTTCTTGCTTCACTGATCTCTCTCTCTCTCTCTCTCTCTCTCTCTCTCTCTCTCTCTCTCTCTCTCTCTCTCTCTCCATCTCTCTGTCTCTGTCTCTCTCTCTATCTCTCTGTCTCTGTCTATCTGTCTCTCTCTCTCTCTTTCTATCTCTGTCTCTGTCTCTTGCTCCCACTTCACATTATTAACTCACATTTCTGTCACTCATTCACTAGCAAGCTTTACATCATTGAGATGAAGAAGTTTAGGACAAGCCAATTTAACAGGAGAAAGGTATAGTTCCTCACTGTCTCAAGGATTTCAATCTAAGATCTTATATCACTGCTGCACTGAGATAGTGACATCGCAGAGCATTGCATCATCAGCACCTATGGAGAAGGATGTTTACTTCATAGCAGCCAAAGAGCAAAGAGAGAAGAAAAGACAAAAGTCCCAGTTTCCCCCGAAACAGCATGATCCAACCTCCTGACTTTCTTCCTTAAGGCTCTGCCTCCTAAGACCATGCTATATTGTTGACTCCATTATTCATAAGAAATGCTAGACTAGTGGCCCGGCATTTAAAAATTGGAATTTGAGAATGTTTATCACCCAGACCACAGGAAATAGAAAATCTGTCACCTTACTTACTTGCATACTTACCATTTGCCACATTCATATTTTATTGAATCCTACACTGGAAATCACTAAGTATTTGTGGTGGTGAAGTGTGATTAATTGTAAAGGAAAGTTACTTAGATCCTGTTTGGGATTCCTGACATCTCAAAGAAATATATTTAGCACTAACAAACCCAACAGGTGGGTGAGGAAGGTATACAGTGCCTTTGAATTTTAATCATTCCATTGAGGAGAAAATAAGAAATTATAAAAACTGGTATAATTTTTTTCTGGAGCTATAGGAAGCAACATAAATAAAAATATTATAGCAGCCAGGGAAGGATAGATTTAAAAAATCATGTAATACCATTTTATACCCTTCCTTCTCAAGAGACATGCACAGCAGTAGGACTTCCAAAGTTCTCTTTTCTTTTGGGTGTTAGAAAATATGAGGATGGAGAAATTGCTCAGAGATTAAGAGTCAAGGATGCTTTCCCAGAGGATGCAAGTTCAGTTCCCAGGACCCACATCTGGAGGCTCATGTCCTGTCACCCTTTGATGTCAGCTCCAGAGGATCTGATGATATCTTCTGGCCTCTGGTGGTATCTTCACAATGTAACACACACACACACACACACACACACACACACACACACACACACACACACACACACACACACCACACTCAATGAAATAATCAATCAAGATCAAGCCTTCACAGAAAATAAGCCTAATGATTCTAAGCTTCTTCGGGAGTAATAACACAAGACCATATTCAAGTAACAGTGTTATTTACGTTAGCTTTTTAGTAAAATTCTGTTGCTTGGAGGACATGATCGTGTTATCTTCAGTAAGTAATGGTCCTAGCATTAATGTAATAATAAAATCACTCTGTCTGTTTTCAGGGTGCCTGTGTCTTTCCCCTACATATAATGAGACCATCTTACACATTCTGCCTCCAGCAACAAATGGCAAGAAAGAGCTCTGACTAGTCAGCTGACTGCTTGAAAGGTTGCTGAAATTTTTGAGCTGAAGACTTCTGTTCCTGAATCCCTCTGTCTGCTGCTGCAACTTCACTTCACTGTGTGAACTTTGCAGACTACTGGAAAGTCACAGTCTACTAAGGCAGGGTTGTAAGGACTATTCCACTGGATTTCCATGCCTAACCAATGGAAATAAAAGCTTAAGCATCAAAGGAGTGTTAACAGCTGCTGAGAACCATTGATAAGTGCCAGAGTAAACATCCTGGTGTTCACAAGCTATGAAGAGAGATTGAGGCAAACTATACGATTGAAGAGACATGAAGCTACCAAGGGGAAGCTGAGTGGGTTACTCTCGTTAGAAGCACTTGGTGATGCTTTTTCAGAGGAGCTGCAGTTTCCAACACCCACGTGACATCTCACAGTCACCCGTGACTTCTGTACCATGGCTTCAGAAGTCCTCTTCTGCCCTCCCAGAGCACTGCACACACTGTGCAGAGAAACACATGCTGCGCAGCACTCGTATGCATAAAATAAAAAATAAATCTATGAAACAATAGAAAGACAATTTCTCTCAAAAATGGAAGACTAAATATTATACTAGGATATAATCAGAAAATTGTAGAGCTTTTAGTAAATCAGAAAAGATTATTAAAAGCCTGACTAGTACTTACTGGGTCAAACATTCCCAACTTATGTTATTTCTTTGATTTAGGAATTCTTACTTGCTGCCATGCTGGGAGATTTCCAAGAGTATTGATTACCAGACTGAGGCCCAGATATAGAGTGGAAAGGAATTAACTAAAAGGAAGATGGAAACTAGACCATGGATGTTCAGTTACGGACGCTGAGAGAATCTCAGGCAACCCTCCATCCTTTCGGCTCTGCAACCACACCATTGTTGTCTGCTTCTAAGACACAGTGGCTCCCCTCTGTTGTGTGTGCTGGACTTCTATATGATTGGGCATTGCTGCCTATCATCCGAGGTCACTCATTCTTCCCACAAGTGTTTGTTCTGTGAACATTTAACATCTTGAAGGACTGGAAAGGAGCATTCTCTATGGTTGTAAAAAGCTGTTTATTATGCTTTTTAAAAAACTGATCTTACACAAAGGCCTAAAATATTGGAGAACCACTTTATCAAGCAAACTTCTTTTAAAAAGAGTCGGGTTAGTAAAAATAGGATGAATCTAAAAGAATTTAAATGATTTAACATCTTCTCCTTAAACTCTCTAAGAACAAAGTTTAAGTCCCATCTCACACCTTCAAAGTAAAAAAACAAGAGTTTGTGACCCAGCATGTGGAAATAAATCAAATTTTAAACACTGAGGTGGCTAAGATTTCTACTAAGCTATTCAGATCTTTTAAATACTGTTTAGATATATGAATATAATTTTAAATTACCAATTTTATATTGAGGAGTAATATTATAAGTTCTTGAGCCAGAAGAAATGTACATACATTTAACATAAAAGAAAGAATGGGAAATTGAGCCTCACAAAATACTACAGCTATTTATTTATTTGTGTGTGTGTGTGTGTGTGTGTGTGTGTGTGTATGCACACGCGCGCGGGCACATGAAACTCAGGACAACATACAGGCATTGGTTCTTCCTTCCACAATATACATCCCAGAGGTCAAACTTAGTATGTCAGGCTCATCTGCAAATGTCTTTGTACACTAAGCCTGGAATCTCAAAAGTAACCCTCATAATCCTGTTTCTTTTCATTAAAAAATGCTGAGAGTTCCAAATGACACTCAAAAATTTGAGATTTAAAAATTTTAATATATTTCTTCTTAACTTTATTATATTATATATTATATTATAAGCACCACTAAAGAAGGATTTAGAAAAGAAAAGAAATATTATTGTCAGAACGGTTGTAAGTGGGTGAGAAACCGAGTTTTGAGTTTATGTGTCCTGTTGACCCAATTCACCGACAGCGTCTCCTGAAGAAGATATTAATTTAATGAATATATGTATGCCTTTCAAAATTAGACAGAGTCAAGGAGATCAATGAGAAGAACTCTTAATAAAGTAGTCCAGCATAGCTGTGTACATTTGCGTCCTCCGAACCACAATAGGGATCAAAAAGTATTAGCACATCTTACTGAAATTTTAATGGAGGAAAGAAAAAGGAGATCAAGTTTATCATCAAAAATCAATTGGCTACAGCTAGATGAGCACCAGCTAGCTCATACTGGGGAGTAATAAACAAGACTCTATAAAGAATGAATCATGTCAGATTAATCTAATTTCCTTATATGTCAGACTGACTTCCGAGATCAAGGAAAAGTAATAGATTAAATATATCTTGCTGTTAACAAGATTTTCGATGCTGTTTCATTTAACACCATCAATCATCAAACAAACAAAGCAAGACATGCCTGATTCTGCAGGTAATAGAAGGGATGGCATGTATTCAGAACGTGTTGACTAATGACAGTGGTGGCAGGGATGAGCTGAGGTTGCAGGTTGCATCAATCCCTCTCCTATCCCGTGATGGCCAAACATGGAGTTTTTGTTGTAAACTGCTTGGTTCTTAAAGCATGTACTTGTTCTTATTTTGTAGAAGTATCTGCAAGTATGTATGCACATCAAGTGTGTGCCTGACAAACTTGGTGGCCAGAAGAGGTTATAGAATCTTCTGTGGAGTAACAAAGAGGTAGACTCACTAAGTGTGGGCATAAAGGACTGAATCCAGCCTCTGAAAGAGAAGCAAGCATTCTGTGGCTGAGCCATCTCTCCAGTCTCTAAAATAAAGACTCTTACCAGGGCCTCCTAACAACATGAGTGCACTAAGTGAAGAGGAATATAAAGAATACAAAACACCAGCATGTGGTGTCGCTTGAATTTTTGATCTTAGCCATTCTGATGGATGTAAGATGGAATCTCAGAGTTGTTTTGATTTGCAAGGATGCGGGGAGAGAGGAACACTCCTTCATAGCTGGTGGGAATGCAAACTAGTACAGCCACTTTGGAAATCTATCTGGTGCTATCTCAGAAAACTGGGAAGAGGGCTTCCTCAAGACCCAGCTATTCCACTCCTTGGAATATACCCAGAAGATGCTCCAGCACACAACAAGAAAATTTGCTCAACCATGTTCATAACAGCCTTATTCATAACAGCCAGAACACGGAAACGGCCTAAGTGTCCCTCAGTAGAAGAATGGATAAAGAAACTGTGGTACTTATACACTATGGAATACTACTCAGCTATTAAAAACAAGGAATTCCCAGAATTTGTGGATAAATGGATTGTGGATAAATGAGTGAGTTAACCCAGAAGCAGAAAGACTCAAATGGTATATACTCACTTATATCTGCATACTAGCCCAAGGGGCATGTACCACGAAAACCTCCACTTACCAGGAAACTGGGACAGAGGGGAGGACATCCTATTGGGACTCTAGATGAGAGAAGCATGGGAGAATAGCAAAGTAGAAGGATCCAGAGGGTCCTAGAAACCTACAAGTAGAACATTATGATAGGCAGATTTGGGCCCAGGGGTCCCACTCAAACTAAGGCACCAGCCAAGGACAATACAGGCGGTAAACTTCAAATCCCTACCCATATTTAGCCAATGGAGAGAACATTCTCCACAATTGAGTGGAGAGTAGGGTATGACTTTCTCACGTACTCTGGTGCCTCATATTTGACTATGTCCCCTGGAGGGGGAGACCTGGTGGCACTCAGAGGAAGGATAGCAGGTTACCAAGAAGAGACTTGATACCCTATGAGCATATACAGGGGAAGGAAATCCCCCTCAAGAACAGTCATAGGAGAGGGGAATATGGGGAAAATGGGAGGGAGGGAAGAATGGGAGGATAGAAGGGATGGGATAACCATTGAGGTGTAACAAGAATAAATTAGTAAAATAATTTTAAAAAAGAAAAGAAAAGAAAAGAAAAAAAGAACACAAAACACTGCACTTAGCTTACAGAGATACTGCAATGAACTAATATTAATGTTGTTTCCATCAGCTTATCAGCCGGAGGGTATCTAAACAAGTAACTTATTTTTTAGACACTGGGAAGTGAACTTTGTATTTTGTTCATTGGGTGATTTCCTTTTGCATGACCTGAAAAGCTGAGTTATTGGAAAAATATTCAACACAAATGTGTTAGGACTATACCAAATTTAATTGTTGAGCAGAGAAAAATAAATTATGCTTGCATATCATACAAAGTTTAAAATAAAAAAAAAATAAATAAATGAGAAATACAACTTTATATCCAGCTGCTTCAGAGATGATAACTGATCAGTTCTGTTTCCAAGAGGACAAATAGGTTTCATCATTCCTTCACTGGTGAGTTTCACGTTATGGCTTTATATTTGTTTGTGTCTGTAAAGCTTGGCAGGAGGTAGTCTAATTTCCTTATGCAATCCGATTTATTTTAATTAAAATCTTTATAACATGAAGATACTTCTGTTTATAATTTGTTTGACATTTGACCATTCCTAAGAATGCTTTCTTTTTGCTTAAGCCTAACTTCAGCTACATATCTCTCAATGGTAATACAACATAATGCAATTATGCATGAAAAATTAGTATGCTTACTTCCGAGGCACACCTTATCCATTATGCTTTTTTATGAAACAAAATTACTTGATATCAATTTGATTTATAGGTACATAATTTCTACACTACTTTTTTTGCATGTTCAATATGTGCACAGTTTTGAAGAGAGAGGATGTACAAACTTAGGACCAGGGATTGAGGGTCAATGGGAGAATCCAGTGATATAACACACTGGAAGCCTTGGATCTGATTGCCTGCTCTGCGTAAACTAGGTGTGACGCTGCTCAACCGCACTTCAATTATTTAGAAGTGAAGTCAGCAAGATTATGAACTGAGACCCCATCTAAACCAAAACAAGAAGAAATCAGGAGTTATGAGAAATCAGGAGTATTTGCTTCTGAGTCTGTCGAGGCTAGTATAACATAACACCAGAGGCCGTGAAGCTTAAGAAACCATCCAACGCCAGATCTCATGGTTCTGGAAACTGCTGATCCAAGACCAGCCAGTCCACACATTATCTGTCCATTGGAGGTAGACTTCTCAAGACAGGCGTTTTTTTCTTTGCAAGCACATGTGGTGGAAAAGGTGAGGGAAATCTCAATCATCTGTCCACATAGATACTAATCTCATTAGGGGGTGGGGTGCGGGGAGCTGGCATCTTGACCTTAGTATCTCTCACAGGACCCACCTCTTGCTACAATCACTTGCACATTACAATTTCCATGTAGGGACTAGAAGAAACAGAAGGCTTCAGATCACAGCTGCTTCCAACAGTGCCGTCCCATTGCAGCACTGACGAGAATGCCTCACAGCTCCCAAGAATAAAGCCACCCTCTACCACATCGCTCCACATACAGATCTGTCTCTTTACTGCACTCATTCGGTTATCTCACAAACTGAGACCCTATAAAATGTCTGCTCTAGTCCAAAATAAATTAATAAATAAAAATGAAAACAATACTTCCTGCCGAGTTCACACAAGACTAAGCCAGGAAGAAACACAATTACCTGCAATAGCAGCATGTAGGATGTTTCTGAGTGAAGAGCTAGCTCTTCTGCAGATTAAGATGTAACTGCTATGTATTTGATGTGGCTTAGTTCTGCAGTTTTCCGCACATTGTGGGTAATTTTTGAAAAAGTGTGTGTGTGTGTGTTATTTTTGCCTGAATGTATTTACATACATACCCTGCTGACAAAGGCCAGAAAGGAGATCAGATCCTCTGGAACTGGAGTTACAGATGGTTGTGTGCTCAGGACAAACGTGGAACCTCTGCCAGAGGAGCCAGTGTTCTTTACCTCTGAGTAATCTCTCCACCCTCATGGCTTGTATTCTTATCTGTTGAGCAATGCAAAGCTATATTTGACTCAACAGATAAACTCGCTGTAACTGAAGATGAAAATGCAATTAATTATATTAGTATGACTTCATATGTTAATAGTGTTCACGCCCTATTATGGAGTTGAGGCATTGTGAAATGTTATTTGAAGACATGACAAATTTTAATGACAGATGGGACTATCATACTTAGTAATGCTCAACTGACAAAATCAAGTCCCCCAGCCCAAAGTCAAATATGGTGTATTTTTCACAGCACAGATATTGCAGGCATATGAATATGGCATTTTCAAACAGAAAGTCAAAGAACCAGTGTACGCCTGTTATCCCAGCACTCTGGAGGTAGAGTCAGGTGGACCTCTGAGTTTAAGCCAGCCTAGTATATGATGAGCTCCAGGCCAGCCAGATCTACATACTGAGCTTCTGTGTTAAAAAATTAATCCCAGCACTCGGGAGGCAGAGGCAGGCGGATCGCTGTGAGTTCGAGGCCAGCCTGGTCTACAAAGTGAGTCCAAGATGGCCAAGACTACACAGAGAAACCCTGTCTCGGAAAAAAAAATCAATAAATTAATTAAAATTTTGATTTATATTTTTAAAATAGAAAATAAATCCATCTCTCGCACAATGTATTCCAATCACAATTCCCTTCCCTTCCGTCCTCCCTGTTGAGCTCCTCCCCTAACCTCCTTTTGTTTCCAGATCCTCTCACCTTCACTTCCTTTCAGAAAATAACAAGCTTCCATAAAAGAACAAATCCCCAGAGACAAAACCAAATACATTAAGACAAGGCAAAAGCCCTTATATTGAGGCTGGACTATGCCTTACTCAATAGGAGTAAAAGAGTCCCAAGACTAGGAAAAAGGAGTCAAAGAGTCACTGGCTCCTACTGTTAAGAGCCCGACAGAAACACCAAGGAACAGCCATGACGTATGTGCAGGGGAATGGCTGCAGACCCTTGCGGGCCCTGTGCTTGCTGCTTATCTTTGTTCTTATCTCTCTATGCTACTTTCTTTTCTTTACAGCAATTGTAGGAGCTAGAGTTATTTCCTAATAAGCTACCCTCATTCCTGATCATAATCATACCCACTTTCCTTTTATGAGACTACAGAGGGAAACGTTTTTCCCCACAAGCACCCATTTATAATGTCTGGTTTTTTTAAAAAAACATTTGTAGTTTTTTAGGGATAGCGTGTGTGTGTGTGGGGAGGGGGTGGTATTCCTTGCATCTTCATTGAGAAGAATTTTTAAAACACCAATCAGCGAAGTAAAAATACACTCCCAAACACTGTGTGTGTTTGATGCTGCCGTCTTAGGGAATCAGAACAGATGCTAGGACTTGCTGCTGGACTCTGAGTGGAGCACTAAGATTGGTATGGAAGAACAGTGGGTGCGGGATGGAAGGACCCAGAGCATTCAGTCAAAGTCTGCAAATCTTCACCCAGGATGTCTGCACAAACTGTTGCACCAACTAAGAACAGTGCATGCAGTGAATCTAGACCCTCTCTTTAGATAGAACCAATGGACAGCTCATTCTCCACAGTTGTGGAGAGAGTGGGACTCCTTCTGACATGAACTCTGGTGCCCCTATTTGAACACTTCCACTTGGTGGGGAAGGCCCAGTGGGCACATAGAGAAAATGGAAGCAGGCTCTATAGATGAGACCTGATAGGCTGTGGTCATAGAGTTGGGAGGAGGGCCCCTTGTGTCAGAGCTCTAAGGGAAGGTAATAGGGCAGGAAAGAGAGGGAGGGTGAGGAAGGGAAGATACAAGCAAAGGGATAACAACTGGGATGTAATTTGAATAAATTATAATAAATTAAAGTTTAAAATACACTCCCATAGAATCAGATGATTGGCCCAGGTCATCCACAGGTCAGGTGCAATTATTGCTTTTTGCTACTGTGTTCTGCTGAGTCACTCATTCTCTGCCCTGACTGCAGATTTTAGCATAAGCTTATTCTTAATTTTATTTCCCTGTAGTGAATATTCATAAACATAACTGGGTTAAGAAAGAAGGAGGTTTTTTTTTTTTACCTTTTATACCTGCTCATGATTTCATGGCGGGAATCTTATCACATATTGGTGAAAGCATCCTGCCTTGACTGAACTAATATTAAATAAATATTTTACTGTGTCATTATTTCACAGTGATAGCTAGATAGCTGGGCCAGGGTACTTGAATGGTTAAACTGTTGCACAAATGGAATATAGTACTTATGTTATATTGAGGATGCCTTTTTGAGACCCCTCCCTTATCTGTCTTCCGTTTAACAGGGTCAACATACTATACTTATCATATTCAAAACCTAAGCAAACCAACAGAAACTACTAGCGCCTTGTTCAAGGATATTTATGCATTATTTCATGTATTCAATTACTATGCCAAAGAAAGTCAGGAAATACAATTATTGACCATTTTTTTTTTTACTACAGGTTTTAGGGGTGGTTATCACTAAAGTGTTTCCCCAGTTTTCTTCTATTGAGAATAAATTGGTGAACTTCATGTGGGTCATGTATTTACTCACAAGTGCATGTCAAAGGCTTGCATATCTATCTCCTTACTGCCCTACGATAAGAACTTGGTACAGCAAACCAGTGATGATAAATATCAGGGATTTGTCACATCACACATAGTTCTATGGTAAACCATGACCTTAATAAAACATAAGAGTAAAATAAGTTGATGTAGAGCACTGTCCACCAAACAGAAAAAATGCCATTCAGGAGGCATTTTTTTTTAAACTCAAAAAGCAGGAAACTCCAGGCTCAGAAGGCAGATAAACCTAAGAAGCCTTAGCTGTTCCTGAATCCTACAGGACTCACACACTCCCCCCTCTCTCCAGGTCATATCAGCAATAGGGATGGTTAGGAAGAGGAGGGTCTCTACTCTGAGCTGCCTGAGAGTAATGCAGGGTTGCAGCTTTCATACATTGTCATCCATGTTGTGGTATGCTTTTTGGTTATGCATTGCCTTTCAGTCACATATGTGTGTGTGTGTGTGTGTGTGTGTGTGTGTGTGTGTGAGAGAGAGAGAGAGAGAGAGAGAGAGAGAGAGAGAGAGAGAGAGAGAGAGAGAGAGAGTTTATATACATGCTTGAGCACGTCTTTATGGTCTACATCTAGAGGTCAGAGAACAGATTGCAGGGATCTGATCTCTTCTTCTACCATATGGGTCCCAGGGACAAAAATCAGGTCCTCAGTCTTCATGACAGGTATGTTCATGCACTGTGCCATTGTACAGGCAAATTTTTCAGTCATTTAAAAGAACAACACATAGAGCATATGTTTGATGTTTCTCTCAACTGCTGAGCTTGGACAATGAACTAGTGTGCATAAATTGATGCGTATCTTGTATCTCCGAACAAGCCCTGACTTGAACTTGGAGCAGGGGGGGGTGGCGGGGGGGCGGGTGTCAGATGTTTTCTGTATCCAATGCCTTATTGGAGCATCTAGAAGACAAACTCATTTTGCACTTCCAGGGAGTTGTTGTCAGGAATAGAT